>NW_027316167.1:7937896-7950396 GCF_026437365.1 Eucyclogobius newberryi
AGTCTCAATAGGAGGCAGGCGCAGAGAACGGCTAGCGTCGGTTTTCAGGAGGCATTTTGAACTCTACAACCGGTCGTATCGTGATGCTTTTAAACAACGTAAAGTCATTAGAAATTGACGACTTCTACACTTCTGAACCTACAAAGTGCTGCATCGAGGCTGAATCTGAGGAGCTGAACATGTGACTTCATCATGGGGCAGTTGTATTCTGATATTGAGGACATCGTGAACATGACATTCTGAAGCGTTTTTTTTTTATTCTACTCAATCAACACATCATTTCAGTCAACTTTTAACAACAGTTTTAAGGAATATCCATGAATCAGGACGCGTATCGTATCGAGTTCAGAGTATCGGGATATGGGTCGTATCGTGGACTCTGTATCAGGATTTGTATCGTATCGCGGACCCTATATCGGGATATGTATTGCCTCGCTTCCCCTGTATCGGGATTTGCATCGTATCGCGGACCCTGTATCAGGATATGTATCGTACTGCGGACCCTGTATCGGGATATGTATCGTATCGTGGACCCTGTATCGGGATATGTATCGTATCGTGGACCCTGTATCGGGATATGTATCGTATCGTGGACCCTGTATCGGGATATGTATCGTATCGTGGACCCTGTATTGGGATATGTATCGTATCGCGGACCCTGTATCGGGATATGTATCATATCGTGGACCCTGTATCGGGATATGTATCGCATTGTGGACCCTGTATCGGGATATATATCGTATCGTGAGGTATGAGGCAATATCCAGCCCTAGTCGCTATAGAGCTCCTGGTTCTCGGACAAAGAGATCGGGAACGATATCGTCAAAAAATGTCAATGCCGATATTCAGCCGATGTTCTAAGAATGCGTCGGGAAAGTGCTAAAATTAACTTAATAAATATCTTAATTCAGGTTCAAGTGTTAAACGAGAATAGAGAATCTTGTCGTGGACGTTTCTGTCTCGTTTTGCTGTCGTTTTGAATGATTTGAATTGTAGACGATATCTGTGCTTTTCAGAGTCTAGAATGTGATGATGTCATAGCCTCCCTTTGTTTCCTTGTTTACTACTTGTACTTTCATTAAAAAAAAAAAGGTCATTTCCCAAATGTTGGATCTGATCATATCTATTAGTGACCAGACAATGTATATGTATCACTTTTACTACACTATTGTACTTATACTGCATGGACCTGTTGTATTCGTACACATCCTCGTGACATATTTTCCTCTCTTTTGTTCCCTCATCTTCCGCATTTAAGTACTTGTCTTTTTTCGTTTGATATGTTGAGAACGCTGCCAAACCAAATTTCCCTTGTGGAACAATAAAGATGACTCCAACTTGAACTCAGCAACAACTTTTGATTCAATCCGAATAACCAAAGATATTACGGACGAATCACTTTAGCGTTTGCAGCTCACAAACACTTACATGTGACAAAACCACTGTAATTCCACTCGACATGACGATATCACACTATTTTTACATGAACTTTGACCCAAAAAAGTGCACAAATACTGATTAAACGCTCGTTATTTTGGGAGAAATCGTGGCGTTTCCTCCCAATACCGCTACAATACAGTAATAACGACGTGTACGAAGCGTGATAAAACCGCACCGGCTTTACATACTGTTAAACTCTTTAAGAGGAGTTAGCGCAGAGGAAATCTCGGGTGGTTTTGCCTTGAAATCCCGGCTTTCTCACGCACTTGATTGTGTCCGTGCACTGGCTCTCATAACAGCAGAACAAAGGCTGTTTGTTGTGGTTGGAATGCCTAAAATGCTTCCTACTGCTACAATTATAAAGAATTTGATTGAATGCGTATTGTTTCAAGGGCTTAACAATTCCGATCATTTGTTTTTTAACGCACATTCTCGATTATAACTTAGCAATAATAACCCAGTCACCCTAATCAGATTGCATTTGATGGAGACGTTTTAAGTGTTTTGACTATCCATTATTAATCCGCTAAAAAGATGTTTTTGCGAGAGTGACTTTCTTGTCAAGTCTGAAGAGTCTAATAAACTTTGTTGCAGTTCGCGGTGTTAAAATCATATTTAATTGGGGGAACGCTTTGTTGTCGGTGGCTTTAAAGACGGGGGGGGGGGGGGGGGGGGGGACTTCAGATAAGCGTCGGGGAAAAATAACAACAGCAGCGGTGGCAAATTACGGCGCAGAAACGCATTTGATTTACATACGCCACAGGGCTCTTTTAAGGCGTCTACCTTTTAATTCCTTTTTATATTTTACACTCAATAGCAAACGATACGAAGCCTCAGATCTTTGTGTCTGGATTCTCGCTTACAACAGACAAAAAACTACCCCCCCCCTCCTCGTCCGACGCATCCTCACCGGGAAGAAGATGAAAAGATTGTTTTGAGAAAGTCGAAAGGAAATTTGACATTCTTTGGTTGCCTCTGAAACTTCCAATATTCCGCCGTAATTGTTTCGTACAGGCTATATATCTTCATTTGGGGGGAGCGGGTGAGATGAAGCGCACGGCGGCGTCTTTTTAGCGGAATAAAAGGCAGCAGAACCCATCTGGTTGGGTGATCTGCGGCTGGCCCTCTCCGCGCTCATCGCTGAAATAATACTCTCTCTAATGACTCCCACATATTCTGAAATCTCCCTTTTGAAATTGGTCTTGGCAGATTATTTGCAGGTACTTGAGTTGCATCTGTTTGCAATTTTGCAAATGTGGAAGACTTTAATGGCGGGCAGGGCGGGCAGCGGAGAAGAGGCTATTTTAATCCTGCATGGGATAACAGCGGCTGTCAGTCTGAGCGGGCCCCGGCCGGCAGCCCGCACCGTCACCCAGAACTGCAGCGCTGAGGTACTTCCTGCTTCCTGTGCGGTGGATGCGGTGGACTTAGCGGGTGCTACTTGTTGGAATTGCAATAACCTGGGAGAATCGTCCAGCGTGATCGTGAGGGTGGATCGTTAAATGAGTTAAAACCTTCAGTTTGTTCCTCGATTACCGAAAAGCGGTTGGCGATAAAGGTTAAGGGTGAGGTCCTCGGCATTTGACCCATCCTTCAATGCCTCTAGGGAAGCCTGTCCGGAGAGCAGAGGTCATCACGGTACAGCGCTCATGGAGTAAAACGTGTTGGTAGAGTGGTCACTTCGTAGAGGTTGGTGGTTCAACCGATCGCAGCTCCCGTAGGTGATTACTGTTGGCGTGCTGTTGGGCGCACACTTAACCCGCCTCACCCCCAGTGTCTGCGTCCACTCATTACACTGGAGTATGAGTGTGTGCGTGAACGGGTGTGTGGTTCCACGATACGAAGCGCTTTGAGAGCCTTGAAGCTACAAGCGCTAACAGGGACTATTTACCCATTTCCAGATCGTGAGCTCGGCCTGCTCAGGACTCTGATTCGACCTATCGTGCATGTTTCGGGTTGACGGGGGGAGAAACACGCAAACGCCACACAGAAAGGCCCGAGACCCAAGAGTCGAACCCAAAACCGCCTTTGTCGATCCGCGAGAAAAAAAACGACTTGAACTTTCGCAGCATTGACGCCTTCTTTCCGTTGTCGATATGGCCATTTTCGGAACCCCACTTCAAGCTCAATCTTTCACCTTTTTTCATCCCGACGTTAGCGACCTCCAGCCTCACGCACAAAGAAGCACAACCGCATTCAAGCTCCCACACACAGCGCCGCCGCCGTGTTCCTCTTCAGCCCCCCTTTTCGCTGGTTTTCATTTCACGTGAAAGCAGGTCATTCTGCGCGCTCGCTCATGTGTTAAGAATACAAGAATATTCATTGTGCATAACTTGATGACTCACGCTTTTGCTCCTGTCTTTTTTTATTTGCCTTTAATAGCCCGGCCTATGTGTGGCGCAGATAATGGGATTCAGAGATCCCGCAGCTGACCAGGTATTTGCATTGTCCGGCATAAAGTGCAGCCATCAGCGGAGTTAAACCCAAAAGCTCGAATGATTGTGACTTCCACTCTTATTATTTCTACCATGTGGCGAGCAGCTGACCGGCTAAGCCCCCTCGCCCCCCCCCGCCCCTCCGCTCTTTTAAAAACTGTAATAAGGTGCACTATTGTCCTACGGCCCACCCGCAACACTGTAATTGCATAGGTGGTTACAATTACATTAATTACATATTTCATCAAGCGTGTTTATCCAGCAGCAAGATGAATGGACAGTCCGAACTTTCAACTTCTGCGTTTTTTTTTTTTTGTTTTCGTGCATTTATCTGCCCCTTTCCCCCTGCCCCTCTTTATACTTCTGTAGTTCTCCCTGAGTTCTTTCTTTTTTTTGTTGCGGTTGTTTTATTAGGAGCAAAGAGGGGCGGTGCCAGCGGAGGAATTATGCCGAAAGTGTATGCCTTGCAACTTTTCCCCTCCCTGTTGGGAATGTTTATTTGAACAGTAAGCTCGTGATTTGAATATTTGTAATCCATGCTTAAATTTACAGGCCAGATGAACTTTTTGGCACAGAATGGCAACCATAAGTAGGATTTTCGGAAAAGCTTTACAAAATTTTAAGCCATGTGCAAGGCTTATATAATTTAGATGAAGGGAGGAAAGGCACAAATAAAACAGGCCGCGTCTTATTTACACTACGCGCCGGGAGGAGGAAAAAAAGAAGCCTGCTTCATATGCCACCTGACGTATAATGTGCGTGTGAGAGCGAGGCTTGTCCTTATGTCCACACATTTAAAAACAGCGTCCAAAGCTAACAGGCAGTTGTCTGAGAAGAACTCGGAGTCAGTCCAAAGTGCCTCCGGTTATTCTTCACGTGAAAAAAAAGAGTGGTAGAGATTCGAAGCGGGCGAGTCGAGTGGTAAATTAATTTAGCGCAAATATTTTGGCACGGGAGCTTTTCAGAAACGCAACACATGTTATCTCGCTCTCGGTCGGGGTTTTGATTTGGGAGACGAGATGAGGGAAACACGGGGAAGAAAGGCACAACAAGTTTTATTAAATCCTTCTTTTTTTTTTCGGTTTTCGCATTTTTGCAAAACTTTGAATACGTCAAACAAAAAGAAAGAAAAGGAAAGAAGAAAGGGTGAAGTCCAGTTCACACGGTCAGAAAGTGTTTGGCCGTTTTGCCTCGTACTTCGAAAGCGTTTTTTAAAAATCTTTTTCACTAAACCGAGCCATAGTTAGAAGTATCTGAGGACTGGCTATAAGTTTATTAAGTTTATGAAAAAGCATTATTATTACCATACATAATATCGATATTTCATTACCGAAAATATATCCAAAAGTATAAGTTCTCATACTGAATGTTACTTTTGTTTACTCGTTTTTACTCAAACTTTAATACATTTTGAATACGTTTTATTGTAGATTCTGTGTATTTTATTCCTCATGCCGATGTTAGTCGAGCACAATTTGTACACGATGTGATTCAAAGTGCTTCACACGACAAGAAAATACGCATTCATTTTGCAATAAAAACAATGACATATATCAAATGTACTTTAAAAGAGAATGTACACGTGTTCAGGCATGTGCACAGCTTCAGTTGGAGTGAGGATGAATGTGATCTTTATACTTCAAGGTTGAATTCTTTGCAGCAGAAGATTTGCACTTTTACAACGGATCAGATATTGCAATACTTTCCCTTGTATTACTTACAGACTGAAACAACTGATATTGCCCATCACGAGGGAGAAAGCCTGAGTTCAGGATTCAAACCAAGCACCAGAAGTAATACCCGATATGCTGTTAATTACTGCAATATCAATACTTAAAAAAAAAAAAAAAATTAAACAGGAATTTCAGGAAATACTTTATAATAACTGCACAAAACGTGAACAAAGACGTTTATTTGTAGAGCACATTTCATACACAAGGCAATTCAAAGTGCTTTACACAGCAGGAAAAATGCATTCAAATCACAAAGAAATTACAGAAATACAATAAAATTAACTAAATTAAAAATTATCAATCCAACTGATTTTCTAAACTAATAAAATCACAAACAAAAGAGAAGAGTGCAAAGAAAAAATCCTTTCAGTCATGTGCGCAGCTAAACAAAACTGTTTTTAGCTTAGATTTGAACATTGTCAGAGTTGAAGCCTGTCTCACATCTTCAGGAAGACTGTTCCAGATTTTAGCTGCATAAAACTGAAACGCAGATTCCCCATGTTTTGTCCTGACTCTGGGCACCAGCAGGAGGCCGGTCCATGTTTAGTCCTGACTCTGGGCACCAGCAGGAGGCCGGTCCATGTTTAGTCCTGACTCTGGCACCAGCAGGAGGCCGGTCCATGTTTAGTCCTGACTCTGGCACCAGCAGGAGGCCGGTCCATGTTTAGTCCTGACTCTGGCACCAGCAGGAGGCCGGTCCATGTTTAGTCCTGACTCTGGCACCAGCAGGAGGCCGGTCCATGTTTAGTCCTGACTCTGGCACCAGCAGGAGGCCGGTCCATGTTTAGTCCTGACTCTGGCACCAGCAGGAGGCCGGTCCATGTTTAGTCCTGACTCTGGCACCAGCAGGAGGCCGGTCCATGTTTAGTCCTGACTCTGGCACCAGCAGGAGGCCGGTCCATGTTTAGTCCTGACTCTGGCACCAGCAGGAGGCCGGTCCATGTTTAGTCCTGACTCTGGCACCAGCAGGAGGCCGGTCCATGTTTAGTCCTGACTCTGGCACCAGCAGGAGGCCGGTCCATGTTTAGTCCTGACTCTGGCACCAGCAGGAGGCCGGTCCATGTTTAGTCCTGACTCTGGCACCAGCAGGAGGCCGGTCCATGTTTAGTCCTGACTCTGGCACCAGCAGGAGGCCGGTCCATGTTTAGTCCTGACTCTGGCACCAGCAGGAGGCCGGTCCATGTTTAGTCCTGACTCTGGGCACCAGCAGGAGGCCGGTCCCTGAGGTCCTCAGAGTCCGAGATGGTTCATATGGCACTAACATATCCAAGATGTACTTTGGTGCTAGGCCATGGAGAGACTTGTACACAAGCAGAGCTGCTTTAAAGTCTATTCTCTGAGCAACAGGGAGCCAGTGCAGAGACCTGAGAACAGGACTAATGTGATGGTACTTCCTGGTTCTAGTCAGGACCCGAGCAGCAGCGTTCTGGATGTACTGCAGCTGTTTTACAGCTCGTTTGGAGAGGCCAGTGAGCAGGCCGTTACAGTAGTCTAATCTACTGGAGACAAACGCATGGATAAGTCTCTCTAAATCTGGTTTTGACACTATATTTTTGATTTTGGCAATGTTTTTTAGATGGTAAAAAGCTGCTGATGTTATTGATTTGACGTGGCTATTAAAGTTCAAGTCTGAGTCCATTATTACCCCCAGATTTCTAATTTGGTTTGTAGGTTTTAGAGCGAGACTCTGGAGGTGACCGCTAACACTTTCTCTTTGTTTCTGTGGGCCAAAAACGATTATTTCAGTCTTGTCTGAGTTCAGCTGGAGAAAGTTGTTTTGCATCCACAAACTGATCTGTTGGATGCAGTGACAGAGTGAATCTACTGGTCCATATTCACCTGCCGATAGTGAAACATAGATCTGAGTGTCGTCTGCATAATTGTGATAGGACACATTTTCACTGCGTATCAACTGACCTAACGGCAGCATGTAGAGGTTGAACAGAAGGGGACCCAGGACTGACCCTTGGGGCACTCCACAGGTCAGGGTCATGTGGTCTGAGACACAGCTACCAATTTCAACAAAGTACTTCCTGTCTTCCAGATAGGACCTTAACCAGTTTAGGGCAGTGCCAGTGATGCCCACCCAGTCCTCTAGTCTCTGTAAGAGGATCCCATGATCGACAGTGTCAAAAGCAGCAGACAATAAGAATGATTCAGGCTTAGTAACTACTTAATTACGGGGTTAGATTTGGAGTTAAGGCCTGAATTAAGTCGTTCTTAAGTCTGCATCATTCTTAATAAACTATTTGTTCATGAAATACGTCTTTATTAAGGCTAATTAAGGTGTAGCTATGATAAAGTCTAACTAAATGTAAGATATTGAATGGGAATTAAAATGGACACGCCTTAATTTACCACTTGACAACACCAAAATTAAACCAATACCCTTTATTTTTACCTTGGAGTTATTCAGCCAATAGTACAACTCTCACTACTAACGAGCTCACTTTTGGCCACCATATGTACTTAAACCACCGCGACACCTCGTCTCTCCGGGGCCCCGCGGTCGTTGACGTGCTCTTCCGGAGTGATGGAGCGCAGTGGAGGCTCTCAGGGAGCGAGGGGTCAGCCAGGCAAACCGCTACCGCTAAAGCGAGCCTCTTTCTTTCTTTCTTTCTTTTTTTTAAACAATGTTAATCAGTCCGTCTCATCAGCCCGCCGCGGCGCACACGAGCCGGGACCGCGGACTGAACCGCGTCCCCTCGGCGTTGGCGTGGTCGGCGTGTGTGCGTGCGGAGAGAGGGTGTTTGGGGGTTAAGTAGAACCAAATTAGTGGATGGGAGAAGTGAGCGTGGCGCTAGCTTTCTGTGTGGCTACTTCTTGGTGAATGTCAAGATGATTTAGCTGCTCTCGTGCGCGCCGTCTGTCTCTGAGCACCGGCCCTCCAATCACCGCTGCAGGCTGTCTGTTTTGTGGCCTCAGTGCAACAAATGAATATTAAATCAGGACGGGGAGGGTGGAGGGTGGAGGGTGGAGAGGGGGGACGACGCACGGGCTGGGTGAGGGTTCCTGGATGGAATGGTCCTCCGTGGTTTTGTTCAAATACGTGGAGATGGAGACAAGTGTAACACGTCGGCTCCAAGAAGTGTCGTGGATGAGGTTTTTGTCGATCCAGAGGTAAAAAAAGAGTCCGGGTTGATGTCATAGAGTCGAGTTAATTTGAGGTTTAACAGTTACAATGCCGTTTTTTCAAGTCACACATCCAAATCGTACAGTTTTTTTTTATTTAAATTGCACGTTTAGGTAGTGGATGGGTTTGGCAGTTCTGTTGCAAATAGATAGACACAACAGGTTTGGAAACAGATTGATGTATTTCAAAATAACCATTTGATATCTACTAATTACGCAGTTGCAATTGCACATTTATACAGGTGAGGTGATGTGCCTTGCCCATGAACACGACCACAGAAGTTCAACCAACAGCCACCATCATTCTGCAATAAATGAACCGAAATGAAACGATACCGATTGCAAATTTGCCCTCACAAAGTCACAACACTTTCCTAGGGACGACGTCTTGCCCGTGGACACAGCCGCGGGAATGCAACCGCAAACCTCCCGTGTTCCAGTTTAACGTTTCACCCAGTAAAAGCAAAACAACAATGCAAAAAACAAATGAACCCTTCCATTTCCGCTTTTTCCAGTTTTCCTCCGCCCATCACTCTGGTCTGCACCGCACGCCTTGCTCATGGACACGACTGCAGAGATAGAACCAGCAACCCCCCATGTTCCAGCCCATTTCAATTCAGTCAAAGCCAAAAATACAATTACATTTCCATTCAGTTCCTCCGTCGACACCTCATCAGTGCCATTCACACGGACAGAACCACATGTCTTGCCCGTGGACTTTCACGGAGCAATCGAACCAGCCACTTTAGGCGTCGCGGGTTAAACGTCTCCTTAACCAACCGCTACACTCGAGGGCAGTTACATCATCCGTGTTCGATCTGACTGAGGTGCGCGCGGTGCCCTCCTTTGCCAGTGTTATTCCTCCATCCAGTGTGAACATACTGTGGGTACTGAGATGGGTGAGGGAGCGAGTGGGTGAGGGAGGGAGGGAGGGAGTGGGTGAGGGAGTGGGTGAGGGTGACGGAGGGAGTGGGTGAGGGATGTAGGGAGGGAGTGAGTGAGGGAGGGAGTGGTTGAGGGAGCAAGTGGGTGAGAGAGTGAGTGGGCGAGGGAGCAAGTGGGTGAGGGAGTGAGTGGGCGAGGGAGGGAGGGAGTGGGCGATGGAGGGAGGGAGTGGGTGAGGGAGGGGAGGGAGTGGGTGAGGGATGGAGGGACGGGGGGGGGGAGGCATGCCAGTTGGGCTAACAGCTGAATCATGGCTCCTCCGCTGCTCCTTGTGGTCCTTGGCAGTTAGCGGTGTGAAAAAGCTTCTCTTTGAGGGCATTATATAGACGAATGTGCTGCGCCGCGGGCAGAACGTGCGGCTCCTGAGTGGACGTGGACGGAGAGCGCGGAGAGGACGGGCTAGCCACATGCTACCGTCCCAAAAGTACTGCGAGTATACGGCGAAGACGTTTGGGAAAGTAAAATATATAAAACATATCGAATTGCACGTGCTGGAGGCGACGGGCAGGTTGATCATTCGGTTTGGATTATATTATAACTGTCTAAAAGAGAGAAACGTTTGTAATTATAATAATGTTAATATTGATGAATAAACACACTGTGCATACATAAATACAAATCTTAACAAGATAAAGCTTTATTATAACTGTACACCTTTATTAGCATTAATATAGCATAAACAAAGACGTAATACATGATGCACAAATAGTTAATTAAGAATGATTCAGGCTCATTTAACTAATGTATTCAACTCCAAACGCTAAAGCCCTTAATTAAGTCGTCGTTACTAAAGCGTTATCATGATAAACTGTTCTTTTTTAAACTTTTATTTCTTTATGAAATAAGTCTATTAAGTGGTACCACTTTTTGTTTCTGGTATCACGTTAATCAGCCTTAATAAAGCATGAATAAAGACTTTATTAAAAATGATTAAGGCAAAACAAATGATTTACTCAGAATTATTCAGGCTTAGTTATGACTTTATAAATGGGTTTGGGGTCATTAGTTTGCATCGAGGTGTAAAGTTGTGACTAAGCCTAAAACATTCTTAATATACTATTTGTTCATTATGAAGTAAGCCTTTGTTCATGTTTTATTACGGCTTTTAAAAGTGTACTTATTATAGCGTCTCACTATTCCAACGTAACACCCAATCCCTTCATTTAGTAGTTACTAATTCTAAATCCAAATCATTCGTAATTAGCTATTTGTTTATTATCTTGTCTCTATTCTATTGTATCTATTGGCACGTCATAAGGCGCTGGTACAGCTGGCAGCCCGGTGTAAACGATCTCTCTTCTTTCTCACACTTATTGTGCTTTATCTCCTATATTTTGTAAATATAGTTAGTATATTTTTTCTATTTTACTGTACGATAGGGACACGCGCTGGAATAGTTTTTTTAATTCAACTGTTTTTGACTTTTTTCGGCTGGATTTGAGCCTTTTTCGTTGCGTTCGTTGTGTTGTTGTGACGTGAGCTAGCTCCGAGCGAGCCCACCAGCCCCCCCCCCCGCGCCCTCCGGCCGCGCTAAAGTACGGCGTGTCGTCGGTACACGTTTATATACACGTTTATATGAAAGAGGAACTTCACGAACGACCGGGACACGCACTGGAATCGCTTTAAATTAACTTGTTTTGACTTTATTCGGCTGGATTGAGTGTTTTCGTCGCCCCCCGGCTCCGGCCCCGCCCCCCGGCTCCGGCCCCGCCCCCCGGCCGGCGCCGTACCGCGTTTACACAAAGGAAGAACCGATGAAACTGCGGAGAACAGTCGTCTTACCCGGATATCGTCACGTTATCCCGTCGCAATACTGACCTAACCTAATACTGATGTGCAATTCTGTCGTATGTGCAGTTGCTGTGAAATTCATGTGCAATTCATGTGCAATTACTGTGAAATTCATGTGCAATCTATGTGCTGTCGTGACACATATTCATGTGCAATTACTGTCGGGATCACATGCAATGGTATTTATTTATTTACTTGTCTATGGGAGTTTTTATTTATTTATAGGAGATCTTCTACTGAAAGTGTTTTTCAGACTTCCTATAAGTGATCTGTTCTTCTGTATCTACCTCTGTATCTACCTGCGTTGCACCAATGAAATTTCCCCATGTGGGACAATAAAGGAATATCTTATCTTATCTTATCTTATCTTATTCATGCTTTATTAAGGTGTAATTACAGCTTTATTAAGGTGTAATTACAGCATTATAAAGCATCTCTAAAAAAACAACTCTTTGTCACAGATTGAAGTCACAACAGAAGTTTATATTCTATTTATTTGACTATTTATTCAGTCACGTCCTGCATACGACGTGACATTAATGTGCCAGGGATTTGCGGTCACTGATACTTAACTTAAAGCGCCCCCTACAGGTCGGACGACTCATTTAACTAAAATGCATTTAAGCTAAAGATATTTTGAATTGTGCTTAAAATTGTAAAAATGTTGTCCCAGAATAGCAATTTTTTAGGTTCACTTCCTGTTTGTAATTGATGACATCACAGGAGGAAATTACTCAGCAACCACCGGGCAAAAACTCATCTAATGTCAATGTTTTTTTCATTTGACAAATAAAAATAGATGAGAGGTACTTTATTTAGTTGAATTAATGTTTAGAGAGTCAAAAAAGTAGTTTATTTTCAGTAAATTGCGCATAAACTTTGCGTGATGTCACTTCCTGTCATTTTTCAACTGATTTTTTTTACTTTTCTCCACAAAAACCTACTCGATCGGTGTAAAATTATTATGTATAAGTACAACAGGCATAAACACACCAAATAAAGTCAACATTAGACAATCGTAAAA
>NW_027316167.1:7957896-8027896 GCF_026437365.1 Eucyclogobius newberryi
TCTCACAATACATTAAAAAAAAACATTTTTCATAAAGATCAGTCCTTAAAGTAGCACCTAAACACACTGACCTTTACAATCTGATGTATTTGGTTGTTATATATTGTTCCAAGCCAAGTTTATTAAAGTTTTAACCCAAAAAAGAAGCAAAAATGTAGATTTTTACACACATTTTCAGCTGTAGTTTACGCAAATGCTAAAAACAATGTCAAAATCCACCTTTTCTCTGTTTTGTCCCAAAATACACCAAGAAACTAAAACCTGGCTCAAGTTCTCATGTAAATATGTACCATTCTGGTCATTTTTACACACATTTTCATACGTATATGAAAACACCACATGGATGAAAAAACCCTCACCTGCCGTGTCGTACCAAAAATAAAACATTTTTCTTGTCTTTGTCGTCTATTTGGTTTTTTGTTGTTGTTGTTTGTTTGTATTGTTTTTTTTAGTATTTTATTGCCCAATTCCACCCTTTTTAAGACATGTATCTGACAGCAACTATATTTTAGTTATTGGTCATCACAGTTAAAAAAAAATCATTATGGTAAAAAAAAAACACATCAACACATGTTATTAATGTTCTATTGCAATTTTCATTTATTAGGTTATTTTTTCGACATCTCTTTTACATTTGATTATCTGTTGCGTTCCGTGACAGATCGTTGTGCGTGGAACGATCTCAGACGCAATATCACGTTCCCAAACACCACCGCCCAATATTAAAAGCCCCCGAGATTGACACAGGCGTTCATAATATCTCTGTTTTGTTGATTACTTCTGCACGCCGTAAACCAAACGTGGAGCGATCCTTCCGGCAGATCGGGTTTTGAGGCGTCTGTCGAAACAAACTTATCGAGGTTCAAACTTATCGTCTAAAACTCCATCTTCTTCATGTTTTCCAGATCCGAAATCGTCCCGTCTTCCGTCCCGCAAGAGCTTCTTCTTCTTCGCTGGCGTCCGACCGTCGTGGATCGCCGTCGCTCAGGTACCGTCACGACGACTAATCATGCGCCGAACAGAGGGCAGGATATTAAACGTGTCAAATCCGCAGACGCAATCGGAGAAATGTCCGTCGTTTGGTGACGCGATGTTGACGATTTAGTTTCTTTTGTGGATGTGTGATTTAAATTAACTGTCCGTTCAGTTGTCTTCATTTCCAAACAGAAATGTTCTTTTTCAGTGTTTAAAGTTTGTGTAGCTTTAATAGCCTGGAATGTTTCACAATAGGGCTTTAAAGCGCCACCTACAGGTCGGACGACTTACTCAACTAAAATGCAGTTGATGTAAATATATTGAGAATTGTGCTAAAAATTATAAAATTGTTATCAAAGAATAGCACATTTTCAGGTTTATAATTTCACTTCCTGTTTGTAATTGATGACATCACAGTAGGAAATTACAAAACGAAATTGCAAGCACAGGCAAAAACTTTTCCAATGTCCCAATTTTTTGTTATTTGTCCGATAAGAATATATGAGATCGACTTTATTTTGTTGAATTCATGTTTAGAGAGTCAAAAAAGTTGTTTCTTTGTGTAAATTATGCATCAACTTTGACTGGAATGTGAGTGTGCCTAGTGTGATGTCACTTCCTGTCACTTTCTACAGATTTTTCAACGTTTTCTCCACAAATACCTGCTCGATTGATGTAAAACTATAAACTTAACACATTTGTTCAATAACAGGCCATCTATTGCTAAAAAAAAAAGACTTTGAGAAAAATGAAAATAAACTCAAAAACTTGGCCTGTAACTCAGGTTTAATGCAATATTGTGGAACATTTTCATTCAGGCAACCAAAAAACATCAGACAAGCAGGCAGCTGAAAAGTTACATAGAGCACCTTTAAATTAGTATGATGTCACTTCCTGTCATTTTCTCCAGATTTTTGGACTTTGCTCCACAAATACACACTCTATTTGTGCAAAATTATCATTTATATTAGTACTGTTTTGCTTCAATCTTTTGACAGTTTTTACGGTGAGTTCTTTCTATTTTGCAGCTCTTTTAATTTTCTAAAGTTCATTTAAGAGATGAAGATGTTACACAAAATAATGTAATAAACCATCGCCAAAAGATTTCAAACATGTTTATCCCAACTTAAGTAAATATAAAATGACTTAATTTTGCCTTTCGCTACCTGAACCTGCAGTCGTCCTCGCAATGTATATTAATGTATTGTTTATGAATGCAAATAGCTTTTAAGGGACACCAAACTTTATCAAATGAAGGTTTGTACACAAAGTAATTCACGGCGCAATAAGAAAAGATGCATTAAAAAAGACAGATGAAAAAATGATTTGATCTTTACGTCTCTGAAACCTTTCCCTCCCTCCGTTCCTGAGGGATCACACCCATTTATACAAAATGAGAATACAACGCTGCGTGAACTGTTCAGTCAAATCAAAAAAGCATCCACAACATTCAAACGCTAAATAAATGCGCTCGATAACGTTACGTACTTGTCCTTCTTTTCACCGTCTCTTTCACGAAACACAAATCCCTCTTTCCGCCAATATGGGAACGATTACATTGTGTGTTATTCTTCATTACACCAGGAATTCAACTTTGCAACATACTTCCTCGCACGCTCAAACAACCGCTCAAAGTGCGCGCTCAACTTAACAATAATAACTCTATGAAATGGTCAAACCGTCGCGCTTATTCCCGTGTAATAATGCTGAAAGGTTTCCATATGGAGCTCGTCACCACGCCAACGCGCCTTCGCATCGCTGGGACGCCCCACGGAGCGAACAGGTGTGAGCGATTTACAAACGGCCCCTCGCGCTGCCGTGTGGGGGGCCGGGTGAGCGAGTGATCTATAGATCTAGTCGTCTATTGTCACTTTTTTTAATTTATTTGACACATAAAAATATACAAGAGCGACTTTATTTTGATGAATTAATGTTTAGAGAGTCAAAAACGTTGTTTCTTTTCGTAAATTCTGCATAAACTTAGATCATGGAATGAGGGTCCTTGGTGTGATGTCACTTCCTGTCATTTTCTACTGATTTTTCAAAGATTTTTCCACAAATACCTGCTCGATTGGTGTAAAACTATAATTTATACGGTAGAAATACACTAAATAAAGTCAAAATTAGAACATCGTAAAAACATGTCATAGGCACTTTTAATTTCAAAATGTCTTTCTAATCGTCAACAAACAAATCAACTTATTATAAACTGCTCATTGTCACAATTCCCATGGTTTTGTATCAACAAATAAGACAATCATTTATATAAAAAATATAATTCTTTATCCAATGTAAGTCACATTATTCTTATAAACAAATAGAATACAAACACACATAAACAAAGAAATAAATAGAAGTAGTAGTAGTAGTAGTAGTAGTAGTAGTAGTAGTAGTAGTAGTAGTAGTAGTAGTAGTAGTAGTAGTAGTAGTAGCAGTAATACCAGTGATTTATGTTTTGATCCAATACCAAAGAATACAATACAGTATCGCAATATCAATCCAATACCGATACCAATGCGCTTTATATTTTTGTTACCTCGGCTCTGATCAAAAAATTAAATCTATATGCAACAACAACAACAACAACAGTATAAACAATGTATTTCGGAAAAAAATCGACAAAATGTGTGGTATCGATACCCCCGTGAGACATTTTGTGGCCAACCGTTGGAAAGACAAGTCGGACCGTTGACGGTATCGGTTTGCGTCAGAAGCCCCGTTAACGGCGACCACGAAGCGGCCCTAATCCCGCTCCTACTTTCCACGAAAACCCTGGCCGTCCTCTGCACTTCCTGCCTTCACCCCCGTCTAATAAAAAAAACCCGCATACGTATCTCTCTCTGCCTCTTCTTCTCTCCAGTAATTACTCGTCCTCTCGTCTGCTCTGTTTTCGTTTAATTCGCCGCAGACCGTCGTCCAGAGACCCGCTTTTGCAGAAATGGAGAAAAAAGAGGTCGGGGTCAAGCCGGTTTGTAAAAATTGATTGCTTGTAAAGTGCTAATCAATGGGAACCTTTTCTCTTGGAACTGGAAAATTCATGTTATAACGTTTATTGAAAAGGAGTTCAGATGTATACGGCGGCCTGTGTAAAACGTCAGAGTGCAGCGCAGAGGCCCGTTTAACTGCATGTGTAAACTTAAGATGGGACAATATACATGTGGAAACGGACACGCCGGGACACGCCGGGACACGCCGGGTCCTCACGCGTCAATAACTGTCATATTTAGAGGAAGCTCAGGCCTTACAATGGATAAATCATAAAATAAACACAGAAGAGATGGAAACTGGGGAAACTGGACGCTAAAACTCAATGGAAACGTTTAAAATTGACACGCCCCCTGAAATGACAATGGATGGAGAAACGGACGGACATTTTTGTAACGTTACGATGTACTGGAAAGCACAATCAATAACCACAATAATGTAAAAACGTTAAAAACAACAATAGCAACGACAAAAAGTCAAAAATATTGACGACAAAAGTAAAAACATCATCAAGAGGAACGACTAAAAGGTAAAAAAACATCATCAGTAACAAGAAAAAAGTTCAAAACAATGAAAAGTAAAAACCAGCAACATCAGAAAAGTAAAAAAAAACACACAAAAAAAAGCTAAAAACAACAATACCAACAACAAAAAGTTAAAACCATCATCAACAACAAAGTTAAAACAACAATAACGACATTAAAAAAAACAACAACACCTAAAACTACAACAAAGTTAAAACCATCAACAACAAAGAAAAAACAACCACAACATAAAAAAGTAAAAAAAACACCATTAACAACAAGCACAAACCAAGTGTCGGTACAACAAACATTAAATTATGAAACACTATATCCAGACCTGATCCAGCCATAATTTGGTTTTCAATTCTTTGTAAAATATTAAATGTCTCCTCATGTGATCTAACATCTGATTTTGTCATATGGTTAGTGTAATAATGCCACAAAAACTACAAATCTGGACATTTCCGTTCGTACGTATCATTTAATGCATTTTGACGTTTTCTCGCACCATCTCTCAAAAAAATTAAAAAAATAAACCTAACCTAAACTGGCCTGTAGAATGCATGATTGCACAAAGGGCGACGATGCTATGGTTTCATGCGCTGTGTAATCAACGTGTTGACTTTCCTACATTACCCATAATGCCGTTTGATTAAGGTCATGAACTTTGGAGTGTCTTGCTCTAATTTGGAATGAATAGGTTGCGTTTGTAAATGACAAAGCCACACCTGCTTGACAAAGGCAGCTTGACTTCTGCTGCTATTGTGTGCAGAAGAGTGAGTTTACCTCCCGCACAAAGCCAAACGTCTAGATTTAAACCGAGATGGGGAATAATATAGATGGCAAGGATAGATTTTGATTCATTGTACACAAAAAAAACAACTGAACTTTTCCATACAAGCAAAATAATAGAATCCATAACAATAGACACAAATAGGATCGGTCCTTTAACCTTCCTGTGTTTAAATCAGATCTAAATATCACACTGTAGTCGGCTGAATACTAAGAATAATCGTTCCATTGTGTCTTTCTTCCGTAAAGAGTGAGCGTGAAAAGGGGAGCGCCGGTGCCTGGGCGGAGGAGGGCGGAGGAGGGTCCGTTTTCTCGCTGTTACCTCGAGTGTCGTCGGGTTAAGATTGTCGTGTTGCGTGCCCTCCTCCTGCTGGTCTAAATAAGGTGTGATTGGCATCTCAGTGTCTCTCTCTCCTGACAGCCTGACGGTGATGGAGGAGTGGCAGACTTGGTGGGAGTTAATGATTATAATTATTTAGCTTTTTTTACATTGCGGGATAATTATTTAAGAGGTTCATGTAGTCATTGTTGTAATCAGTAAAGAGAGATTACAGAAATCCGCATGTTAACAGATGGCACTTGGCTATTGTTGTTGTTGTGTGTGAAACCCAGATCTGCTCCATGAGAAACATGTTTCCAGAACGCGCTGGATGAGGAGCGTTTGAAAGAGTGAGGAGCGCCATGGCCAGTGTCCCACTAACACACTGTCCCTTACACACATGCACACAGTGTGAGGAGAGGGCCCCAGGCAAGGGCCTCTGGGGTCCACACAACAAACAGTACAGACCAAAGAGTACAGACCCTTTACCTGGTAGTACAGCCTCATACAGGTCTCACAACGCTCCACACAGGGGCTCACCCAGTGGGTGAGGCGTGCGGACTCTTGAGACCCGCCCCATCACCAGGTCTCAAAGCTCCTCACAGCAGCACATCGCTGACTTTTTCTGGAAGTGCTTTTGTGATAAATGAGAAAGACAGAGAAGAGTCTAAAGCACTTGCTACCCGGGGTCGGCAGAGGAGAACACCAGGCCGCTGGCCTACATTCCTCACTAATTGTATAATTGGAAAAGCTCTCCAAATGAGCGAGCAAGCCCCCCTCCCGCGACTCACTTAACACCCCCTCAGCACACATACACATGTACATGCACGCCCTTCAAAGCAAATCACAAAAGAGCATTTTGGGAATAATAATAATTTCAAAAAGCGTCCATTATTAATCCCACACACTGCAGCTCTGGCAGCAGCTAGGCTAGTTAGCACGCTGCGCACACACATGTATGTTATTTCAATTAACTGGGGCTGGCAGCTAAACTCCGAGGTAAAGGAGTAAACTCCTCTAGTACATCAGAGTGGCGCCTCCGCTGTGATAAATACATGATATTAAAGCCAATGGGGAAGATCTACCTGAGCGCGCCTCAACGCTCGTATTTTACCCTCAGCACCAGCTCATGGTCAAATGAGATTCACAGATTTATGTCCTGAGCCACACACTCTTCATTTGCATTGACACAGAGACAGGAGGAGGAGCTGCTGTCTAACGGGATTGTGGGGTGCCGTTAAAACCAAGCCGTTAATTAATGCTATTGATCAGCAAAAAAATTGAGGCAAATGTGATTTGCATACAGCCTGAGTGATCAATGCATTAACCGATTTTTCTCCCTCTGAAATCAGATTTCCTGAGTGAGAGAGAGTTCAGACTAATGTGGATCGATTAGCCGCTCTCAGACAAGAATACAAAGCGTTTTATTAGCCGCTGAAGGGTGAGCTGTCCAGACACAAGACATACTTTAACCTTATGTTTTTACGTCTTACTTGAAGAAGACTCTGCAGCCTGCGCCTCGACAACTCTTTTACACACTGCCTTTTTCACATCTTCCTTTAGCACATATTGTAGATCTGCAAACATGGTAATAAAGTGATATTTCTCCAGGGCCAAACAAAATCTGTTCTCTAAAAGGCACCGGTGTAAAAAAAAAACACAGAAGAATTAACATGACAACAACAGCAACAACAACAAGGGCACGAAAACACAAGAGGTGTTAAAAAAGCAATATGTTGCTTTTCTCTCTCTGCCCCCTCCGTCAAGAGCAGCTTATTATAGCGTATTGATTTATAAAGCTTTAAATGTGATCCTCCATGTCCAAGTCAAGGGCAGAGAGTGAAAGGGAGCGAGGGAGGAGTGGAGAGACGAGTAAAGGCAAGAGCACGGGAGAGAAAGAACACTGGAATAAAGAAAGAAGGAAAGGAGAGAGGAGTCCACGACATGGGGAAGTGGCAGCAAGGCATTTTCAGAGGCGCTCGGCAACACAAAAGGGTAATTGTTTTAGCCCAGATGTTGCTTTCGCACAACAAGCAGGATACAATGTTCCTACTGAGCTGATGAGCCCAATCAGTGAAATGATTAAAAATTGATTTTGTCCCTGTAATTACAGTATGTAAACTACTTAGCCGGGATTGCAAAGGAAGTGATTTTCTAATTACGTATATACTCTGGTGTCTAATGATTGGTTTTTTGAAGTAATGAAGAGAGGGTCCTAACGACTCCACTGTGTTCTGTTGTTGAAGGGAGGATAGGGGGAGTGGGGGAGGATAGTTAGGGCAAGGCAGCAGGATACAATGCAAAAAAAAAGAGAAGAATATGACGTGAGGGAGGGGTGGATGGAATTTAATTTTTGCCCGGCTGTAGCACGCTAACACCGGGGCCCTGTGTTTGTTAGCACGGGATCTGGACCGGGTGACCGGAGGCCGCGGCTTCTCGTGGGAGGGCGGTCAGGTCCAGGACCAGTCCCGGCAAACGCGGAGGAACCGGAAATTAGACTCCTTTCCCCCCCGCGGGAATGAGGGACGGAACCAGGGTGAATTAACGGCGGCGCAGACGGGGTTAGCCACGTCGTTAGCGTGGAGAAATCGCAGGGTAATCTCGCTGCCTTGGTAGGGATTTGTAAGCGTGGACGATCCGACCTCGGACTCAGACGAACAGGCACAAAAACCAACTCCACGTCGGGAATTTCAAGTTGGGAAAAAAGTGCTGGAGCGTTGGACTCGGGGTTTGGACTCCGTTTGGGATTGGGACATTTAAGTCGACCAGTACAATTTTGCGAAAAAAACTGTAATTGTGACTAAATTGCGCGCAAGAAACAACCATCTACAATCACAACAATAAAGGTTTCTACATATCTTTCCGAGGAAACAACAAAGATATTGTACTTACTAATGTGTAAGTAAATGTACAACTACTGTAAATGTATGTTAATTCTTGCCACTCATTTTTGGGAGTCAGATGATTACCATATTTCGCAGACTATAAGTCGCACCTTTTTTCATAGTTTTGGCCGGGGTGCGACTTATACTTGTATACTTATACTCCAGAGCGATTTATATGTGATATTATTTGTTATTTTCACACTTGCAGCTGCTTTTCATACTCCAGTGCGACTTAAATATGTTTTTTCTTCCTTATGAGCTGTACCAGCGTCATAAGGCGCTGGTACAGCTGGCAGCCCGGTGTAAACGCTCTCTCTTCTTTCTCACACTTATTGTGCTTTATCTCCTATATTTTGTAAATATAGTTAGTATATTTTTTCTATTTTACTGTACGATAGGGACATGCGCTGGAATAGTTTTTTTAATTCAACTGTTTTTGACTTTTTTCGGCTGGATTTGAGCGTTTTTCGTTGCGTTCGTTGTGTTGTTGTGACGTGAGCTAGCTCCGAGCGAGCCCACCAGCCCCCCCCCCCCGCGCCCTCCGGCCGCGCTAAAGTACGGCGTGTCGTCGGTACACGTTTATATACACGTTTATATGAAAGAGGAACTTCACGAACGACCGGGACACGCACTGGAATCGCTTTAAATTAACTTGTTTTGACTTTATTCGGCTGGATTGAGTGTTTTCGTCGTGTCGTTGCGATGTGTCTTGGCTCTGAGTCCCCCGGCTCCGGCCCCGCCCCCGGCTCCGGCCCCGCCCCCCGGCTCCGGCCCCGCCCCCCGGCTCCGGCCCCGCCCCCCGGCCGGCGCCGTACCGCGTTTCCACAAAGGAGGAACTCATGAAACTGCGGAGAACAGTCGTCTTACCCGGAGATCGTCACGTTATCCCGTCGCAATACTGACCTAACCTAATACTGATGTGCAATTCTGTCGTATGTGCAGTTGCTGTTGGAATTCATGTGCAATTCATGTGCAATTACTGTGAAATTCATGTGCAATCTATGTGCTGTCGTGACACATATTCATGTGCAATTACTGTCGGGATCACATGCAATAGTATTTATTTATTTATTTGTCTATGGGAGTTTTTGTTTATAGGAGATCTTCTACTGAAAGTGTTTTTCAGACTTCCTATAAGTGATCTGTTCTTCTGTATCTACCTCTATCTTCCTGCGTTGCACCAATGAAATTTCCCCATGTGGGACAATAAAGGAATATCTTATTATGCATTTTTTGGCTGGTGCGACTTATACTCCAGTGCGACTTATATAAAATACGGTACGCAGTTATCTCAGAGTTCCAAAGATCACATTAACAGTCACTGAACCAATAAACTAAGATGGCAACAATTCAGCAGTTTTATAGATTGTAAATTCTAGATTATGTATCATATTTGTTGTCTACATCGTCTCATTTGGCAAGACACACCCACATTGCATTTCCTGTTCTACAAATTGCATTTCTACTGGTTATGATCAGAACAAGAGCCAACATAAAAACCTGACAAAATGGTATTCTTTCCCAAATTTTGTTGAAATAAATGCAGTATTGTTCTAGCGTTTCAGAACGATTTGTTCAATATAATAAAGAAAATTATTGCAGGAAAAATAAACAAAAAAGCCAACATTTTCATTAATCTGTTGGAAATTTATTTGGATTTTATTTTTTTGATTTATGGTCGGTTTGTTAATGTCAGTTCAATGTAAAACATAAATAAATAAATAAAAATAGGGCATCAACACCAACAAAAGAAGTAGAAAAACTGTATTTTTAAGGGGCTATTCACAGTCACTTCATTATGCTGTTAATAAAGTAGTGTTAAAACAAATCTCACACTTTCACAATTTCACATGTTTGTTTCCTCCACATTCCAGGTGGATTTTGCAAAAACACTAAAAAAACAAACCTCCTTTCGTGTCACTTGTTTAAAAGAAAAAAGGTCTAGATAGTTGTCGGACAAGCGTTTCCCTCCGTCTCGTCTCCCTCCTCGCCGCTCTCTTTACCTGTCAGCCGCCATTTGAAGCGGTGTCAGTGATTTGACCCCTGACCCCGGCTGTAAATTAGCGTCAAAACACTACACGTTCCCCGTTACGCAGCGCCCGTCGTGGCGAGATGAGCCGAGTCAGTCTACGAGCGGAAAACACAGAGATAAGCTTACAGGGTCAACGAGCAGGTAAAAACAGTATCCATCATGTGGGACGCCACGCTGCAGTGTGATGTTTGAACATGTTTTTAAGATTAACTTGGAATACTTTTAATGTTGAACTGTGAAACATCATTCATTGGTTTCTTAAAGCGTTCAGACATTAAAAATTGTATATTATTGATTTGTTTCTAATTTATTTTCAGGTTTTAGATTTAGACAATTGCAAATTCACATTTTTATCTCATTTTATTTCGCAAGGTTCAAGTATTATTATTATTATTTTTTTCAAATTCAAACTCGTCTAATCGTGTGCAATACTGACTTAATCATGTGCAATACCCTGACATAATGTCAATCGTATTCTCTGTCCATATAACAGCTGTAAATAAGAGTGTTACTATTGTTACAAATATTTTTTTTTACTTTTTATTAAGAATCTAAGAGTTTTTTTTATAAGAGCTTTTCTATTAAGAGTGTTTAAAAAAAAAAAAAATTCTATAAGTTATCTGTTCTTTTACTTCTGTACCTACTTTGTGTTGCAACATTGGAATTTCCCCATTGTGTGGACAAATACAGGCTTATCCTATCTTAAACATTGGTTCTGTCGCCATGGAAGGCGTTGGACCTGGTCTGGACTTAGTTTAGACCCGGTCCGGACCAGGTCCACAACGTTAAACTTGCTTTCCCAGTTTAAAATGTTTGTTTTTCAGTTTCAAACATTCTTTTGGCGCCATAAGATTCTTGCATTTTCTGAAGTCGAGTTTTGTGAGCGCTGTTCCTCAAAGTCCCGCCCCCTTTGAGAAGAACTGACCAATCAACAAGTCAACAAGGTCTAGTGATTACACTTAACGCAAGTCAGTTTCAAATCAGCTGTATTTGTGTTTTTGTTCTTTGGGGGTCCAGAATGTGTTGGTAAAAAAGTCTGAAGCTTTTATACGGTTGTTGTGTACTTGGGCAAGACACTCATTCATCTGATGACCACATATTACTCAATAACTATGTGGTTAATTAGTATTTATAAAACACTGGTTAATGCTTTGTATACAACAGCATCTATTGCAAATAATGTAAAATCACATAATTTTAATTGAAAAAAAAAAAGGTAATGGTAAAAATATGGCCTTAAACAAAAAAATAATAAGGCTTAATAAGTACTTTATGCACAACAGAGACATGTATATACACATATTATGTATTTTACTCATTGTGATCCATTACAATTGCATCCCTAAACTTTTTTCCTCAAGCGTTGACCAGGACAAAATATAACTAAAAGCATTTCCTTCTGTAAACCGAGACTCAATTTTTTATCGACTTTTCGACAGGGGCAAAAAACACCAAAATTGAGGTTCGGCGAACATTAATAAATGACAGAGAGATATAGACGAGCCGAGAAGAAAACGCCTCTGAAACGTATCACCAAGTCGACTCCTCTGACGCAGCCGATCGCAAGAGAAGCCGATAGCGAAGTCTTTAATAATTCATTTAGTTAGGCTATGATCTATCATTTTGTACCTTTTGACATGCGATATTGAAATGTAATATTACATCAATACAAATGATGTATTGCCAGCCGTTTGCAGCAGGGATTGTGAAGGGATCTGGTATTTTTTGCCTTACTTTCCGCTCTCCGAAAGCCGCATTGTACTCCGCAGGAATCATAAGAAAGAAAGGGAAAGAAAAAAAAAACACATCTGTCTTCTTTAACCCTCGCCTTTGATATGTGTGTTTAAATATGACAAGTTAAAACGCTGTGGGAAGGGAAAAGTCTCGAGGCAGGCACAGTCGAGAGAGGATCGGCGGAGGGAAAGTAGAATGTGAGTGCGGCGACGGGGGAGGGGGGGGGGAGGCTGAGGGAGTCGTCAGCCCATGTCGAGCTCTTTGACACGGCTCTTTAGTGCGCTCAAATCCCGAAGGCGAGACGAGGGTGGGAAAGCGAGGGGGGGGGGATACAGTAGGTGCGAGCGAACTAAAGGCAGTAGCAGCTGTAGTGGTGTCAGTCGTGCTCTCCCAGAACGCTTTCTCTTCAGATGGAGAGGCGGCGGCGGTGGCGGCGAGGCCTCTCGTCGGTTCGGGGGGCTAGATTATACATGTCAGAGGATTTCCCCGGCGCGGAACGCAGGGAGAGATGTGCGAGGGGAACGGAAGCGACGGAACAAGGAAAACGACGAGAAAAAACTTCAGTAACGCTACACTTTTGAGTCTCGACAAAGCAAGAGCAAAGACTTAACGGAACAACATACTGAACAAATTGTTTATCGAGATTGATTCACGCTTAGTATACTTATCGTATTTTCTGGACTTTTCATAGTTTTGGCCGGGGTGCGACTTATACTTATTTATACTTATATACTTAGTATATACCAGAGCGACTTATGTGGGATTTTATGTTATTTTCACACTTGCAACTGCATTTCATACGACGCCAGTGCAACTTATATATGTTTTTTTCTTCTCTATTATGCATTTTTTGGCTGCGACTTATACTCAGGTGCGACTTATAGTCCAGAAAATACGGTAGTTAAGATAAGTGATATCCGGAAAAAATGAAGTGAAAATGTGTGTTTAAAGGAAGAAGTTTGTTTTTGGTGAATTTAGCATTTTCGTAATTGCATTGAGAGTGCGTTTACGCTTAAAAACAGACCTAGAACAGGTCAAAATCAATTCTACATCTGGACAAAACAAAACTGGGCTCAAAGCTGGTGAAAACGAACAAGGACAAGATTTATTCTCAAATTTTTCCTAGCATTAAAAACCAAAAGTGTATCCTTTACGCTCCGTTGACAAGACTGCACACATAACTCTCTTAAACCGTATTTATTTTGAACTCCAACGCTTCCTGTAAGCGCGGCTGTCCATAAGGTGACCGTGATTAAACTGTAAATAACTGTAACATGTGCATCGCCTTTTGCTTAGTCACCGACGCTACACTTTTGCTTTTAATTCCACCGTTATGCACATGTGACTAATACCCGCTACTACCGCCATCTTGTCTTATTTACGTCCGCCGCACGTCCACAGCGAGCGCGCGTAAACAAACTTGTTCACGTCCCAAACGGTTGGTGTGAATCTCTCCTAACACCACTCGATCATCACCGTCTCGGCCACGTTCGTGTAGGGAACAATATGGCGGCGTGATTGCATCTTAATCGTGTCGATGATGATTACGGCGTCAAATTGTCCTCCGTCCTGACGCGTTTCCTCTCCAGGCGTTAATATGTATAAGACGACGGGCGGAATCCAACGTCGTAGTATTTAGCTGATTTATTTATCGGGTGATTCAGAGGAGCCGACCTTGTGTTACGGCCCGAGTGACGCGCGCGCTACGTCGATTAGCGGTCGATTAGCATTTACTACTCCGTTAGCAGACGACTGTGAGATGACTGTGCACGTTTGGGAGATGCTGCGTTCCTTTTTCAACATGTGGTATATCCGATTGTTTCATGTTGATGATGAATTGGTTTTCCTTTTCTTTTTTTAAATCGCAATCGGACCTCCCAAAATATAAACGACTTGGAAGATGCAGCATTAAAGCGTGGCGTTTTATCATCGATTATGTTAAAAGTTGTCACATATTCGGGTACTCGGATGTAAACACACGTCACATACTCATAACTATTGACAAGAACTGGAAATCGGGAATAATATCAAAGTAAACTAGTAGACATAAAGTGTGCATTCTCACGTGTACCGTATTTTCCGGAGTATAAGTCGCACCAGCCAAAAAATGCATTAAAGAGAAGAAAAAAACATATATAAGTTGCACTGGAGTATGAAATGCAGTTGCAAGTGTGAAAATAACAAATAATATCACATATAAGTCGCTCCGGAGTATAAGTATATAAGTCGCACCCCGGCCAAAACTATGAAAAAAGGTGCGGTTTATAGTCCGGAAAATACGGTACTTGATTGAGCCCGGTTTATTGTTGATGCACACTTGATTTGATTCTAGTTCAGCCCTGGTCTCGTCTCTGTTTTGTACCACGTAGAAGTAGGTCTATATGTATTCAAAATCTCTCATGCATTTTTAAGCGCTTACCTGGCAACACAGTGTGGATTTATCCCGAAACCTTTTATCACATTAGAATCAGAAAAGGTTTATTGCCATTGTCAATGAACAGAATTCACAAACATAGGAATTTGCTTTGGCGATTTGAACATAAAACAATGAACTACGATATAAAGTCAAAAAGAGAAACAATTTAAACTCTGCTATAGGATAAAAAGAATAAAATAAAACATAGATTTGTTTCAATGAAAGAACGAGTCCAACGCAGCGGACGACTCCATCCGATACCGACTCCATCCGATACCGACTCCATCTGATACTGACTTTACCTTACACTTCAGACAGTTTCACAATCTGTTTAGCAGCATAATCTCGCCCTAATCCAATCAAAGCCCAGAACCTGCGACACATTTATTTTTCATTTTTAATCCTCTACATCCTGCGGGCACGTTGACCTTTCTCCCTGCCCTGACACAGCCCCGTACATGTCGGAAGCGTGCCATGCTGCTAAGGTGTCTGGGTATGTTCTCGACGGGGGGAGGAAAGACGCCGGCGAGAGAATGGCTTTCTTTTGGGGGTTGCTTTGGGTCATGGCGTGCCCCCCCCTCTCCCCTACCTTATGTCAAGCCTTCATTATTCCCCCTGCCAAGGTCTTGACCTGCTTCACCAGATCTGCGCTTGGCACGGTCCATAGAAG
The DNA here is from genome assembly GCF_026437365.1 of Eucyclogobius newberryi. Taxonomy (NCBI): domain Eukaryota; kingdom Metazoa; phylum Chordata; class Actinopteri; order Gobiiformes; family Gobiidae; genus Eucyclogobius; species Eucyclogobius newberryi. Next base: position 7,973,229 of record NW_027316167.1, read on the forward strand.
AAGAAGGGGAATAAAGAGAAAACAGTGTGGCGTTTGGTGAGGTTTAATAAAACAGCCTGTTGGCAACCTGTGCGCTTGTAATGTTGCCACCGCTACCACATGCACTATGTTCGTTTAATTAATTAAGACGCCCACGCACTGTAAATATTTGATATTTATGTGTAATTTAGTCTTGGAGAGGATTAATTTACGGTAAGGTGACTTAAAGGTGCAAACATGTTAGATGTAAAATTAGCATCATTTGCGCTATAGCCGTGTGTGTGCATTTCAGCGCTATTCATTTGAGCTAATTATTGAAAACGAGGGTGCACATATGCTGACGTCGTACTTGTACAGCGTTATGCTTGGGTGGAAATGCAGTGGGACACAAACTTTTAAAATGTTCCGTCCCAATTGTAAAATGCGTTATTTGCGATCCAATTCTATTACCTATTATTTCTAAAAATGATATTAAAACTTACATGAGGGAATATTCCTCAAGCAGAGGGATTAGATAGTAAAAAAATACATACAAATATATAAAATACATAAAGAATACAAGCTTGTGCATAGAAGGTAAGCCCGTTTTAGTCTTGATGTGGACTTGGTTTGGTCCGGTTCTAGTTCTTGTTTAGTTTCTGGTTTAGTTCTGGTTTGCTTCCAATTAATAAGAGTGAACCCATCCTCAAAGGTGGCCCCAGTAACTTTTCAGTGAGGGTCCGCCACCTGCTTGGAGATGATTTTTTGGTCATGCTCTTGCATTTTTAAACCATTCAGCCAAGTTACATAGTGCACCTTTAATGCCTACAAAACATAAAATGGACCCAAAAAATAAATAAACACAAAACAGATTCCATTTTCATTACTTGTCCAGTTTTTTTTACTAACTGTAACTTATGTATTTTCCGGACTATAAGTCACAGCTTTTCCATAGTTTTGTCCGGGGTGCGACTTATATTTATACTTATTTACTTATACTCCGGAGCGACTTATATGTGACATTATTTGTTATTTTCACACTTGCAACTGCATTTCATACTCCAGTGCGACTTATGTATGTTTTTTTCTTCTCTATTGTGCATTTTTTGGCTGGTGCGACTTATACTCCAGTGCGACTTATAGTCCAGAAAATACGGTATATAAAAATGCATCACACTTTGCAGTATTATGTAAGTCTCCACCACAAATAACACGTTTACAGTTAAATCAACACAACGACATTTGCAACAATGACAGACTAACAAACTTAGCGAACAAAAACTATGGTTACAGCTACTGCCTGACATTCTCCAAGTCCCCCGTCACCCCCCCGTCCCCCCCCGCCTCCTCCTCCGAGCCTCGGGGGTGCGTGGATCAGGTCAACACCTCAGTGGGAGGGGCTGCGTGGGCCAGGTGACCTTTGTTTCTCATTGTTTAGCTCCTCTCACCTCACCCAGGGAGACGTGAAGGAGCTTAGTCCCTCCACCTGCCATCGCCTTTATTGTGGAACTACTGGAGACATTGGCTCGGGGCGCACTCGGTCCGATCGTGCCAAGACAGGCGACCCGCGTCCAACTAATACGGCGGTGGCAAATGGTCGGATTAGAAGTAACTTTGTAGACGAACTCCTAAGGGACGTAATGGAATGGTCTTTAACGTTGTTAGTTGTGGGGCACGTGGTAGATGGACAGCGGTAGCACGGAGGGACAATCGTAAACAGAAGGTATTCCAGATCTCCAGATACAAAGTGGTAGGAATTAATATACGTTTTGACAACAGCATTGAAAAAAATACATCAGTAAAAATGCTGAATTGTGAATATATGAGAAGCTTTGAATTGTCAACTTGGAAATGTCAGTAAAACAAACCCAAAATGGCGACATTTTGTTCTTCTAATTCAGGAAAATGGCTTAAACAAAGGATGAATTATACAGCTTTTACACTTTGACAGGTATTTTGTGTACTTTGAACCCTCAGGAAGGAACTGATCATTTTATCCAATCAGAGACAATGAGAGTGAACCATTTGGAGACGACTGCCTGTAACTATTCCAGTCGTTTCTGTCATGGTTCATCCTCAGAGCGGGACTAAGTGGGAAACATGTTCTTCACTCATGGTTCAAAATCAGGTTCAGGGCCTTTAAAATGTGAAAAGAATAATCGTTTTGCTCTCACAATAAGAAATCTAGGGAGAAATGATAAACTTAGCGACCTACACATGCCACCACCTTTATTGTGGAACTGCCGGCGATATTGGCTTGGGATGTTTTGGTCCAATCGTGCCAAAAGCAGATACTTAGATCCAACTAACGCTACTATAGCACAGAGGTCACCTGATCGGATTGGAAGTAACTTTGTATATGGCCTCCTTAGGGACTCTGCGGAATGACCTTAAACTTTGTTAGTTGTAATATTACTGGCACAAGACCAGCGGAGAAGCAAGTCGGAAACAAAGTGAACTCAAAGTGACTTCTGAATGCGATTTGCGTTGGCGTGCTTGGCATGGAGAGATAAATCAAATGGAGCTGCAGTGAATAAGGTGCGGGAGATGAAATGAAATACCCAAATGCTTCCTCTACCGGGGCCTGATTGAGTTCAGGTGGCTCAAAGTGTCTCACCCAGGGCTAGTTGTCAGTGAAGGATCTGCTGTCTGCGCGCGGCGACGGCCCTGCGCCGGGGGGCTAACCGAACATCGGGCGCGCGGCTTTTTGACGGATGTTTGCGCGCGCCGTGTTCGGGGGGGACGGGCCTCTGACACGTTTCATCTTTCAACGGCGAAGGTCTGAGCGAGAAATGAAGATTGATGCGCCGAGCGGTCGGTCCCCGCATCCCCGTCGCCCGTTGGATACGCGCGTTATCATTTACACCTATGCGCGCGCTATGCTACCTACGCATACCTCTTTCTCACACGCGGGCGGGGCGGGGCGGGGGTGGGGGGCCTCTCCTTCCGTTATTAGAACCGCGCGACGTAATTGCATTTGATCTCCAAATAAACAGAGAATCAGTCCATCTCCGTGCCGGCGATGGCAGACGTGATGGACGAGCGCATTAGCGGCGAGGACAACATTAGATTTGCTCAAAATTATTGATCTTTTGTTTGCGAGCCAAGTCGGCGATAAATAACGGCGCACGGGAGATGTGACTCATTATCACGGTGCCAAAACGCTCGACAGGCCTCACTCCTTCCCCCCCCCGCGCTCGTGTCGTGCGCGCGACACAAACCAATTTTCATCTGTTTTTAATCCCTTCTCCTCTTTCATCGACGTCTTTAAAGCCGAGCCTCACTGTCACTATCTGATTCCCTTAAATTTTTAATCCCCCGCTGATAACCCTGTATTATTACACATTACGCGCCGGCAGACGGACGGCCGTTCGCACACAAACATACGCGCGCCGTTTAGTCCGTCTCTCCCTGTTTTATTCCTTTTACCTTCTTAGGGAAGAAAAAAAATCCTTTTATCACACAATGGGTAATTTATATCCATTACCAGCGTTTTCAATCCTTTTCAGCGCGCCTGTCACCGCCGTTGGCACACTCGTGATTAATGTGATCTAATAATAGTCTGCCATTATATTTCCTTTAGTAAAACATGTACCAACATCCTATTCAGCTCCATCCAAATTCATTGCCCCTTAAAATATTTCCCCCCTTTTCGTTCGCGAGACGAGATTGCGGTGGTTTTTTTGTGTGTGTGCGCCTCAGGAGAAGGTGTTAAATGTGTGCGCGCGGTCTGTTTAAGAGAAGGATGGGAGCTGTCTAATTCAGGTGACTACGCACTCCTTTGTTTGTCTCAAGCTGACAGCAGGATCACCGTTGACGCTTGACACGTTAACGTTTGCGCTCTCTGCGTGCGGGCTTTTTGTATCGTCGCGCGGTTTTACGCAATTCAACGGCAATTGCGATTTTAGTTATGGTGAATGGGATTTGCGAATGACAATGCATCCCTCCAAGTCGTAGTTTAGACATGTTCTGGAAAGATTCGAATAGTTTAGAAGTGTATATGTACAATCTTCTCTCAAAAGTGAATGGAGTCGCACCGGAGTATAAGTCGCACCAGCCAAAAAAATGCATAATAAAGAAGACAAAAAACATATACAAGTCGGACGGGAGTAAAAGTCACATTTTTTGGGGGAAAATGTATTTGATCAAATCCAAGACCAAGAACAAACATTTCATCTTAAAATGCAGTTTAAAATAATAACAGATGAGAGAACATGGTGAATAGGTGTACGTATGCTAACGCTAACACCTTCAGCTACATGACGCACAGACAGAACTGTGGTAAGTGTCTGGTATGTTAACGTAACATATGAACAGTTATTCAGATAACTATAGCATAAAGAACATGCTAACAAGTTTACCAAAGCATCAGTTTTACCCCAAATCACTAAATCCATTGAATTCTTCTTCCTCTGTGTCACTTCTAAACAACTCCACAAACTCCAGAGGTAGAGGAAGTGCAGATTCTTCTTCTGCGTCGCTTAGAGCCTAGAGCGCCCTCTTGTGGTTGAAAATAACAAATAATATCACATATAAGTTGCTCTGGAGTATAAGTCGCACCCGGGACAAAACTATGAAAAAAAGGTGTGAAATTTTTTTTTCATTTTTTCCCGCCCTACCTTCCCTTTAGTTAGATTCGGTAGCACACTGTAAAAGACCTTAATGACTTGAACTTTGAATCGAGGTTGCACGGTGCACCTGCTGGAAAGGAGGCCACCAGGGCAAACGCAAAAATAGAGACTTACCCGCTTACGGAGCTTGCCTTGTACTTTATGCGCTCTTAATATTTCTGGCCAGCTACCTTGCTATTAAATAATCTGAATTGCTTTTGCCCCAAAGCTTTGAATCTAATGATTTATTTCCTGTTGACCAGAATATAATAATCAAAAACCACTCAAAAGACGCAGTTTATCTGGCTTTTGCAATAGCTTATGTTGCATATTTTCCGCGGCATATGCCACCAAATAATAAGTAAGAGTAATTAAAATGATTCCCACAGTAATTTCTGTATTATTGCAATTATCGACTTCAGCTTTACCTCATTATCTAGAAGGCCACTCATTAAAAGCGTGTGTTTTAGATGTTTTATTAAATGTTTACTATTGTGAAGTACAATGAATCAGTCTAAAGCACAATTAAAGCAATTTAGTTGACGAGAAAGACAATGTTGTGTAGATTTTCCCGCTCGGAAACGACAGCAGCTCGGCCGTAAAACGCAAACATTCACAGTAATTAAACGTAAAGACAATATGCCGCTAGCTCCAAGGTGATCAGATTGGCATTTTAAATAGACTTTCACCGTTTTTATGGTTTTATTTTACTTCTGGGGATGGACAATATATCTGTGCTAATAATGCTAATTGTGCTAATACAAATATCGGTATTGGAAATTTAGCGCTATTATTTATTTCCAAGCTGCTAATATGACCAATCTTTGAGTGCCCAGGGGTTGTAATTTCCTCTGTTTGTCATATTTTAGTTTTTAAATGGACTTAATAATAAAAATTGTATTGTATTATATCCCACATAAATATATTTTGCAACTATTATCAAGCATTTACTTTACTAAAATCTTTTTTTAAATTTGCAGTAGTATTTATAATGGAAAATATTGATTATCAACAACAAGACCAATGTTGGATATCAATATTGGTTAAAAAAAATGCTAATTATATGAATGAATATTGAATATTCCTCTCTATTTCTGTATTTGTTCAACACACAAAATTGCTAACGTGCAGTGATAAAAGTTAGATTTTTCTCTTGGGTAGTTAATAACCAATGAGCTCGTTTGTTTCCCGTGTCACTGAAATAAACAAACCTGATTGCACGGTTCTGTCTGAGTTTGGCTTCAGATGCAGTGGAACCAGGCCCAGTGGAATGTGTTTGCACCAATTATCAATGACTTCAACAGTAGGAACAAAATATCGGCTATCGGCTGAAAAACAATTCCAATATCGATATTCTGTGCTAGTTCAAGTGTACCGAGGGCGAGGCCGGTGCCCGCGCTGTGTGTGCGCGTGTCCTGTGGAAGTTGGTCCAGCATCGGGCACGGTTCCCTCCCAGCCGAGCATCCCGAGCCAGTCTGCCACTCACGGGGCACGCTTCAGACGGGGCGGTGCCAGCTCGCGCGCGCGCACGCCGGCATGACCGCGCCGTGCCCGCGCGCACACACACGACAGACAACACAACGCTCGATTCTAACACCGCAAGCGCGCGCCTGGCTCCCTCCCACAAACAGAGTTAACCCTTTGCGGGCTCTCAGACTCGTATCCAGGATGAACAGGTGGTCTCACAAAACATGGGCATCAATTTCCTCATGACTTATCCCGCTGTGTGCACGTGTGTGTGTGTGTGTGTGTGTTTGTGTGTGTGTGTGTGTGTAGGTGTGTGTGCATGTGTGTGTGTGTAGGTGTATGTGTGTGTGTGTGTGCACGTGTGTGTGTGTTTGTGTGCGTGCGTGTGTGTGTGTGTGTGTGTGTGTAAGTGTGTGTGTGTGTGTAGGTGTGTGTGTAGGTGTGTGTGCATGTGTGTGTGTGTGTAGGTGTATGTGTGTGTGTGTGTGTGTGTAATTGCCGCATTCACATTAAGTAGCTGTAAAATAAGAGGTGAAGCAAGCTAGGTTTCATCTCAGCTCCTCTTTGGCCAAGTCATGAAAGTTAGTCACAATTCAATAGCTATTTTTGGATTGTTAATTGCAGTTTTTGGCATTTATACATTCCTTTCCTCCCCCCCTCGTAATCAGCTATGTTTGTTTTGATGCGAACTGACCCCTGATTGGCTAGTCCACCTGTCAATCACGCCAATCTGACCTCAAGGAGATGAATGCGGTGACCAGAACGATATCAGTCAATCAATCAATCAATCAATCAATCAATCAATATAAAACACGGCGAGATATCGTTCTGGTCTTTGCCGACCGACCCGGGTGAGAGCAGGTGGGACATTCACCAAATTGTCGGATTGCCCGGAAATCGATCTCGCGGCGCCGAGGTCGACCGCGCCGAGCCGTGCGCCGTTTAAATCACGTGACCACTGTGCTGAACCCGCTTCTTTGTTTCACGTTGTTCAATGTTGCGAATTAAAATGTCGGAAAAAAAAGTAAAATAATACCAACGTAGTTCTGTTACTTATAATATACACATAGTTGTGAGATTGCGCACCAGTGAACAGGCCCTCCAGCGCGGAGCGTGCCACACCTTTGGTACATGTGTTTGGTAGCAGCTTACGGAGCAGCTTGTGTAGGGTCTGGCCCGGGTGTGAAATCCACATCAGATGCTTTGCGAGCTTTTCCTTCAGCAGCACAAACATCTGATCTCCGTGTGTCGCGTGAGTGCGTGTTTGTTTGCGCGCACCTGACCCCAAACACAGCTGCCGACGCCGGCACCGGCACCGGGCCGGCCTGTTCGCGCGCCCAAATCCCTACGCCGCCGCGTTGTTAAAGCTAAACGTCAACCGAGCCACGTGTCGTTCCCCTCAATGCGCCCGCTCGAGTCAACTCTTCACGGCAGAGGAAATCAAAAATAAACCACTTCAACGGTGGAAAAAATAGAGAGGATAAATGTGTTTTTGTTTTGTGGTTCAGGAACTTTACAGTTGGTGGTTCGATTCTGAAGATGGTTCCAGATGCAGTGAATGAACTATTACGCACTGAGCGCCTACGTATAAAAATGATCGTTTTAATAAATACGTACATACAATTCCATGCAGATTGCGCGCCGTGAATACAAGTACAAGTCAGATAATTGTCCTGTAACGGTTTTGAAGATATGGTACCCAGCTTCAACCATGATTAAGTTTAAAACATGGCATTCATAACATTTTTAAAGTGGATAAAATATGCTAAATCAACCTTAACGAATTTTAAACCACAACTGTGTTTTTTATCATCTTTTTACTTAAAGTTGTATTTTGATTGAGTCTTGCATGTTTGGTTAATCCTGTATTGTAACTGAGGCTGGAGTGGTCAGAAAATTCTTGTTTTCACCTACCCCCTATCTCCACCCACATCTCTGCACGTATAATGTCATAATTTGAGAAAATTAAGACTGAATGATACATGTCGGGTTCTTAAATGTCACAAAGCCACTTTTAAAAACAGAAAAACATGTAAATCACAATCCTCTGCTTGTTAGGTCACTAGGAAGAGGCGGGGCTTATCAGTTCTGCAGTTTTGGACAGGAAGTCAATGGATCTTGAAGTGGTTTTAGGTTTAAAACTGTGATTGACAATGAACAAAATGTTAAATTATGATCTTGTTATGTTATAGTTTAATACTAACTACCTAAAAAAAGTAATATCATATGTAATAGTATGCCTCCTTTAAGCCATCAATCCATAAACAAAGTACAGCGGTTTGGCTCTGCGTCTGTATTTGCTGAATAAATGTGCTGAAAAAGCTCTGGACAGTAAATAACAGACGTCACCGTGCTGTTAAATGGCCTGTACATGTGGCGGGTGAAATACACATCTGCAGAAGAGGCACTTTTTTAACTACGATGTGTTCACGAGCAGCGGGAAAAGGCACGTTTAAAACAACTTTCAGGATGAGAGGGCTTTAGTGAGGAGGCAGAGAACTGATAAGACGGACTTAGGTGCTGCACTTTTACACATATAACTTTGCATAATATTTTCAACACAATCTTCATTTTAAGTTCAAGTCGAGACTGTTCACGTCGCCTTAATTGCCAGTAGGGGCTTTTCTATCTTTGAAAAAAAGAATTATGCTATTATCTTCAGCCCGCAGCACAAATTACCTTAAAATAATTTATAGAGTTTGGAGTCAATTAATTATTGTATTATTATTTTTAATTAAAGCGCTGTTCATACTTGATTCTGTTAGTGCAAGTCGTTAAGTTGAGCAGCAAAGTTCTTATTCTTATCTGTTATCAAACCTCACAGTGTATAAAATGCTGAAAATTGTTTCTCAGTTTATGATGTTTTAGGATGTTTTTTAGTAATTACCAAAAATAAAATGAGCCAAAATGTAATAATATCTTTTAAGACCATGAAAAAATCATGAACTAGAATCCTCAATCATGAAAAAAACCACAACATGAACTAGAATCATGTATATATTTCATTCATTTTGGACCCATCATCAACTTATATTGTAAATTAAGAGTTTAATTCCAAAATAAAATGAGCAAATCCCAAATTGTTATTAGTAATATGTGTTGTAAATGGTTTAAAAAAAGATGAAATAAAGAAATAACTAAATACTTAATGCAAATCAACTTCAAATGTGAAGTTTTTTTCTGTTAATTACACAAATATTAGATTAAATACTGGACACGTGTAAGACCATCATTCAAATGTCATTGTCACATGATGTTGAAAAACAGTACTCCAAAAAAATGTCAAAACAGACTGATCTACACGCTTTGATCACTTTATTACACGCTTTGACCACTTTATTAATACAATCACGTCCGTTCAAAATCCATAGGCGAACGAGCACGACATGCACCCTCGCCACACCGTTCCCCGTTGAGCGTGTGCGACGTGGGAAGTGCCAGTCCCACAGTCCAGCGCCGTAAGCCAGTGTGGAACTGAAGGTGCACTCCGAGGTTATTACAGCGCAGCCGGCAGCGGCGCAGTCGATTCCCCTCGTCTCTCCTGGAGCCCGGGAAAGCCCTTCTGAGGCGGGGTGCGTGGGGGGGAGGAGGGGGCGGAGCCGCGGAGGGGGTGAACTCAGCACTTTCCTTATCTTCTCCCCTCTGTGTGTGTTCCAGGGCGATCAGTGGCCACCACCACCACCAGCAGCAGCAGCAGAAGCAGCAGCGGTAGCAGGCTTAACGAAGCTAAGCACACTGTCACGCTGTCTGAGGGAGCACCCGGCACCCGCCCGCACCCGCCCCCACCCACCCGCCCGCCGTCTGAGGTGACTAAGGGCTTTCAGGGAAGGATCAGGGATGCAGGGAGGAGGGAGGAGGAGAGGTTGGCTGAGCGGGCAGAGGGAGGAGGGGCAAGAGGGGACGTATAGGTGTGAGGACGAAACGAGAAAAAGTGGCCACAGGTTGTTTGTCACGCGAGTCGACGTCGTGCGATACTGTGCAGCGAGTCTTAGGCCACGGTGGAGTTGTTATTGGAATAAGAACGCCTCAACAATGCACGAGTTGAACACATTTACATCTGTTTGTCTTTTGAAATGTCTTGCTGATGAGGTGGAAATTGATTGCCTTGATGAACCCGAGGTCGTTTTTTTAAAGGGTGCGTTCGCTTGCACACACGCCATATGAACATTTAACGTGGGACTAAACCCAAAACTAAACTTGGACTAGACCAGGACTAAACCAAGATTAGAACAGGACCAAATCAAGTCAACAGCAGGACTAAACTGGGTGTGAACGCAGCTTTAATGTATCTAAGAGTGGACAAATCTGGCATATTGTGGTCTTCTTATATTTATATTACTATTTTCTCTTGTTAAACCGTCACATTTATAGGGATCCATCTACATCCTGGGTGATTGTGAACTTTAGAATCACTCAGCATGTAGATGGATCCCTAAAGTACAACACTGACTATTGTAAAAAACTATTTAACATGTACTTAACACATAAAAACTGCTCGCCCACGTGTCCTTTCAAGACAACGGAACAGGTCTAATTAAACCGTGCCATGATGTCATCCCTGTGATAATGACCGCTAATGCTTCATCAAACTGACGCGCACACACAATGAATGGCATGGAGCATTTGGCCCGCGCAGGACGTCCGTTATGTGGATCTACAGAAGGACCGCATTGGCATATCAACAGATTATACCGACTTAATCCCAATCACTTATCCAGTCTTCAAATTCCAGCCGGGCGCCTCCTGTCCGCTCATCATTTTGGATGCACCCATCGCTAGCAATTTAAGCGTCGGACTGGCCTAAAATGCCGACGGAAATCGACGCGACTTAGCCGGACACTCGCCGAAACGCGGAGTGACCGAACCCCGCTCCGAACCGCAGAAAGGTCAGTCCGGTTCCGAAGCTATTTCCAGTCTCGGCGTCACAAATACCGTTATCGCCAAACATATGTGTGATAGAGGTGCGTACGAGCGTGACCCAGTGATTTATCTGGACGATATTAAACCTAAGATTGACTGTCCTGATATGTAAACGCAGCATGCCGAGCTGAGTCCCCCCCCCCCCGATCCATTCCCTTTGCTAAATTTGGACCTTGACGCTGAAATGGATTCGCCATAATTCACATGGAAGTGGGAGGAAGGATACATGCGTCTTGCCGTTAGGCTGCGTGCGCTTGTAAAGTGAGGAATTATGACAAGACGAAATGTTCAAATAATTTAGCGGACGTGCGATTCTTCAATGTGATTCCTTATACAGTGCGTGCAAAAAAAAAGAAGAAGTTTAGGGCGACTTCTGTCACGGACGGCACGCTGAAAATGTAACCGCTGAAAATACGTCGAGGTTCCATTACCGTTTTTGTACTTTTATCGAAGGTGTGATTGTACACACCGAAAACATGAGTGTGCTGTGGTTGTATTCTTCTTGAGAGTGGAAAAACGAGCCGTTCCCCCTATCTACATCACACTTCTTGTCCCCTCCCACTCCAGGAAGTGCTCCTCGACTCCAGCTTCGCTATCTCCGCACTCGCAAGACGCCTCACAAATTTTACTCGCTGATAAACAATTTTGATCATAGCAGTTTCTATCGATACGTAGGGATGTCCAGATTATTCGTTTAATCGACAATCGTGATTATTCGGGTTACAATAAGTTCGTAAGAGCTTAAAAATAATCAGTTCAAAATACACTCAAAAGTCAAACGATGTGTATGTGCTTCATAACTGCCTCATATTGTTTTACCAGTAGAAGGTGAAAGAGCAATTTTAATCAATGTATGGTGGAATTGTTCAGTACATATGATTTATTAGCAGTGATATAACATGACATATCTATGAGAATATGTCCACAATAAAAGGCATAACATTTAATCTTTCAAATGTACATTAAACTCCTGAAGGGTTGTCAAAACTACTGTCAAAACCCTTGAACTACACTTTTCTGAACACTTTAAGAATGCTCTTGAGCTTTGCCAGAACTAGAATAAGACCACATATTATTTTGTGTTGAAAATGGTCCAAAACCTTGATCATTGGCGAATTGAAACCGGTATCAAGACTCCGAGTCCATCGTTCAGTATCGAAATCCAGTTTGAGATGTTAGTAACGTGACACTTCCTTTGATAGCCGGGGTCGAAACGAAAACTCCCCATATTTTATTTATGGGTCAAAAGTGCGGCGGAGAGGAGCGCATGGGAGAAACGGGTCGTGGGGCGGATCACTCTATCCCCGTGCTTGATATCTCCTCCATCGGATCAATTCTCGCAGACGGGGAGGAAGGGAGGATGGTAGGTACGAGGCCGGCCGAAGACGGTGGAGCGTATTGATCCGTCAAAGAAATACAGCGGCGTGTGTTTTGCTTAAACGTCCACATAAACCTGAGCTGTCAGAGGGTGGGTGGGCCGAGGCGGGCGGCTTTGACACGGACATTGTGTAAGACGCTCTTGGATTTTCTGCTCGGTTTGGTGGTGAGCAAGAGAAGACGTCTGTCATGTCGTGGCCAGGCCGGTCTGGTCGAAAGGCGGTGGTGCATCAGAAACAAAGAAGGACTAATATTTAAAAGCACGTGAATGTACGAGTAGTAGACAACATGTCAGAATCAGAATCAGAAAAGGTTTATTGACATTGTCGATGAACAGAATTCGGTGCAACATAAAACAAGGAACAATGATAAAACAGCCTATACAAGTCAAAAAGAAAAACAATTAAAATCTGCACTAGGATAAAAAAAAAGGCTTTAAGATTAAAAAAAAAGTACTACTGTGTGTCATATATTTGTTTTTATATTGACTTTTTAGTTTTTTAGAAAAAGAAGAGCAATAATCACAACAATGCACAATAATCAAGACAACATTGTATTATATCCCGCTTAAATATATATTGCAACTATTACTATGCATTTACTTTACAAAAAATCTTTTAAAAATATAAAAAAAAGTATTTATAATGAAAATCTGCTATAGGATAACAAAAAATAGGCTGTAAGATTTAAAAAACAAACAAATTCAAAGTACTCGAAGTATCTACTTCTCATAAAGCGTCCTTTTGTAAGTATATGCACATATTTAAAATTAAATCAATTGGTTAACTATGCGTTTGAATCCCAAACTGCAAGGTAAAATGTACAGGTTTTTAATATAATAAAGATATCCAACATGAAAAACTAGTACAACCTTTACAAATGTTTTCGATCACTGAATTTGAATTGAGATTTCAGTTTCGTTGTCTTAAAACGTCGGTTGCGAGACAGAACCAGAGCTCAATCGTTTTTGATTTCATAATGTTGCGATGACACACCCGCTCCGCCCTCGTGTCGAATACTTTCTGTAAGGACACTTAAGTCTGACACTGTTTCCCCTGCGCCCCGAGCCAAAGCGCTAAGAGCTAAAGCCTGTGTTTTTAAACATGGAGCCGTGCATCTGCAGCTGCTTAGCCTCATCACATTCCTAAATTATGAATAACTACTGCGACCTCGGCTACGGCGCAAAGCAAAATAGACTACAACATTTTGTTAAGACGTAACCCCAATTAAGACCACCCACGTACCGGCAGCGCGGCGTGCCGACATGCCGAGAAAAGACTAAACGACTTTACGCTTAATTGGTTCAAGGATGCTATCATGTTTATCCACTTAAAAATATGTATCCTCCGCCATATTTGACCATAAGGGAATAGAGAAAAAGCCACGTTTGGTGCTGCGACTGCATACCTGGCATAAGGACAAGAGCGCGGGTGTGAAGGGAGAAGAGGAGGGAGGGGGGGGGAATTAAAGAGCAGTTAAACAAAACCTGAGGAGAGAGTGTGCGCGCGGCCATAAAAGGGATAGTTTAACCATTGATCGAGAGCACTGGTAGGAATGGCAGCTGTAAATCAATTTTATCTTGGAGCAGCTAAAGAGTGTTTTCTAATGAGGTTAATGCCACATAATGGCTAAATTCCTCTGCTAAAAAGATGCCCTCAAGGTGGTGGCGAGAGATAGATGTCGCCTCGGAAAAGCTTAATGTGGCACTAAACAGCCGGATAGCGCGTTTTGTCTGGTCTTTGGGTCTGAAACTATGTTAAACCTGCATTTGTTGGGGGCTCTGGAGGGGGGCGTTCTATCATCTGCCGTACCTGCGTCTAGACGGGAGGTGATAGCCGCGGACAGGCCCACTTTGGCTGTGATGGGTTCGTTCCTTTCGGCAAAGTCTATTCGACGCATTCCGGAAGTAACCGCGGGCAACGCCACCGTCGTTCGGCTCGTTTGATTTCGCCCAATCGTGACAGCAAATAAATTGGATACATACAACGCAGTCAAAGCTTAAACTGTAGAGGAATTAGATCGTTTAATTCTACTGTTATTAACGCATCGCCATCAAGTTCAACTGTAGGTGACGGGAATGCGTTTGCTCCGTGTTTTAGAACTAGCACCCGTGTAATTCTTAACTACATTTTCCTTTTTTTTTCACCTTTTTGTAAAAATAAATGGTAAAAAAACAACAATTAGCCATAAAAAACATATAGCCATGTATTGGATGTCCATGTCAAATTAAAAATAAATTGTAGAAATACAGTAAATGTAATAAAAATAAAACATACCGATACATTGGATGTCCTAAATCAAATTATTTTTTATTTTAGATCCAATTATGACTTTTATTGAGACAAAAAGGACGCATGCAAACCATAGCAGAAGTTGCACTTTGTCTGGGAAAATAACCCATTACCTTTTTGATATAGGGCAAGAGTAATGCCAAAAGTGAAGTTGGACACAATGCACGGAAATATGATGAGATTACCACAAATTTTATACCTTATCCCATAAACGAACTGACAATTTTACAGTTAAGTGACGCAATACATCGAGTGGAAAACGTCCCGCGGTTTCACATTTATAGAGGACATATTGCAAAGTCATATTTTTATCAGCGCTCCACGTTTCCTCGATGCTTTTGTCGGTCGTCCGAGTGCAAGTTAGCGTTTCAGCCTGTAGCGAGTCATAGCAGGACGGGCCTTGCCGGGACCGCCCCCAAAAGACGAACTGACCCAGCAATAATAGATTATGAATCGCGGTGACCTCTGGCAAATATTGTTTATGAAATCCTTTATGTCACGGGAGACCGGGCGCGAGTATTGAAGAGCAGAAAGGCTTAGCAATAGCAACAAAACAAACATGTCGCTAGTGACACAAATACTGCCTCTGCAAGCATTGACATTGTGTGTGCGCCCAAATATACAAGAGGCACTTACACGGGATTATAAACCGCACTGTTTTAGTACTTTAAATATGGGTTTATTTGATCGTATTTTGCGAATGTAGCAGTTCCCACACTTTAGCAGAGTTCAGTTGTTTAGCCTAGCCTGCATTCTCTGGTAAATGCATGTCCCTTTTCCATAAAATTCCCTTCCAAAATATCTAATACACTTTCCTTGTTTAATTTTTTCTCTCCATATTTCTTACTGCTAAAACCTGCTTTGTCTCGTAACTGTTTTTGTATCAAATATAATCACAAAGTTGACTTTTATTGCCATTTTATGCAAGGTCGTCCACGCAATCTACTGGAATTTAATGCTGAGAGCCTTTTTGTTCTAGAACTTGCAGTACCTTAAGCAATCTGTTTTGCTTTCAGAGTACACCAGACCTAAACCTAAACCAGAGCTAAACCAGAGCTAAACCAGACCTAAACTAGACCTAAACCAGATATAAACTAGACCTAAACCAGACCTTAACCAGACCTAAACTAGACCTAAACCAGATATAAACTAGACCTAAACCAGATATAAACTAGACCTAAACCAGACCTAAACCAGACCATAACCAGACCTAAACCAGACCTAAACTAGACCTAAACCAGATATAAACTAGACCTAAACTAAACCTAAACAAGATATAAACCAGACCTAAACTAGACCTAAACCAGATATAAACTAGACCTAAACCAGACCTAAACTAGACCTAAACCAGACCTAAACCAGACCTAAACTAGACCTAAACCAGATATAAACTAGACCTAAACCAGACCTAAACTAAACCTAAACAAGATATAAACCAGATATAAACTAGACCTAAACCAGACCTAAACTAAACCTAAACAAGATATAAACCAGACCTAAACTAGACCTAAATCATATATAAACTAGACCTAAACCAGACCTCAACCAGACCTTAACCAGACCTAAACCAGACCTAAACTAGACCTAAACCAGATATAAACTAGACCTAAACTAAACCTAAACAAGATATAAACCAGACCTAAACTAGACCTAAACCAGATATAAACTAGACCTAAACCAGACCTAAACCAGACCTAAACCAGATATAAACCAGACCTAAACCAGACCTAAACCAGACCTAAACTAGACCTAAATCAGATATAAACTAGACCTAAACCAGACCTCAACCAGACCTTAACCAGACATAAACTAGACCTAAACCAGATATAAACTAGACCTAAACCAGACATAAACTAAACCTAAACAAGATATAAACCAGACCTTAACCAGACCTAAACCAGACCTAAACTAGACCTAAATCAGATATAAACTAGACCTAAACCAGACCTAAACTAAACCTAAACAAGATATAAACCAGACCTAAACTAGACCTAAATCAGATATAAACTAGACCTAAACCAGACCTAAACTAAACCTAAAACAAGATATAAACCAGACCTAAACTAGACCTAAACCAGATATAAACTAGACCTAAACCAGACCTAAACTAAACCTAAACAAGATATAAACCAGACCTAAACTAGACCTAAATCAGATATAAACTAGACCTAAACCAGACCTCAACCAGACCTTAACCAGAACGATCCAAGGCGAAAAATGGTCTGAAACAGGACTGCGATCATTCTTTCTACATTTGAGAATGCGGGCTACTTTCACATAAGACATTACACTTTCCGGTGATGAAATTACTCAGCTTTCAATTTTTATTTTTAGGCCTCGCATCCCTCCAATAACTCCAGTGTACTTTCTCCTAAGTTGGAATCCGAGCAAGACTCCGGGAGAGTTCATCACTGGTACAAGCACCACCGATACGGCCAGGGATCCCCGAAGCATCCAGTATCAGGGCTAATCACAATTTAGCTAGCTAGCATGTCAGCAGACACAGATGTGATGAAAGATTACATTACCCAAATTACATTAGATAATAATGGATTGTAATGGAGGCATAAGGAATCCTCTTTGTCTTGGCGGCGAGCGATTTGAGAAGTCTGGAAGCGAGAGACCAGACCAAGTTTTGTTGTCCGAAAGCACTTTGCAATCAGCGCGCAGCATGTTTGTAATGTACTTGGGTGTGGGAGATGATGTCAAATAGGCCTAGATGGATGCTACGCGCCATGTAAGGTGAAGTTATTGCAAGTGTAATTTTCCAACTCCTCATCGTTTAGCTTGAACATGAGAAGACATATATTTACACCAGTCAGAAACAAAACTACTTCAAAAGATTAACTCCTGGGCCCTAAACATTTGTTGAAAGTCTCTCTTCTTATATTCAACCCCTTTGAACACTTTAGAAAAGATTTAAGAGTAATTTCCTTTTGAATGTATATATTGTACCAAATATAGCTACACAAAGACATTGAAGCAAGTGGTCCAAGATTGCTAACGGTAGCTGCGGGCTAAATGCTACTAGCGTCGACTGCTCTATTTTAACATCTACAGAAAGTAAATAATTTGCTTCTTTTCTGCGATAATGGCATGTAAACTACCTCCGTTAAGACTCAACTGTGACTCAAAGTTGACTTAATCGTGTTTAAATTACACATAATTCACTGCTGACAGAAACGTCGGGGGGGCCTTTGACAAACACTCTTTAGCATTTTGGCTGTATTAGAAATGAACTGAAGGAGTGCACAGCGTGAAACTTAAGGAAAAGTTCACGCGTTAGACCTCTCGCATTGATCACCGGGGCCCTAAAGCTATTATCGTGGTCTAATTAGGTTTAACATAAGTCTGTGTCATGGCCCGGTGCACGGCTGCTTCGGCCCCGATTCCACGTCTTTTCCACAGCTTCCCTTTCTTCAAAATAGCACACTTTTTGCCACACATGCTGCAGCGGTGTGCTGGGAGAGGAAAAGTTCAAGAAAAGTTGTAGAGGCGTCATCGGAGTCGTTATTTAAGGACAGTTTTCTAAAAAGTATTGTTATAACGGTTCATTTTACATATTACACTGCAGTTTTACCATTTGTTTTAGGCTATTCACTTCAAACTTAACTGCTAAAAGTGTAACAAATGACACAAAGTCTGCAATCCGAGTCAACAAACCACTATCCTCTGCTCACTGTGAAAACAAGTGCAGATAAATGACTGACCCAAGTGTTCAAATATGTGCCCACTTTTTAAAAATCGCTACTTTTTAAAAATCGCTTCATTTTGGCTAAACCTGCAGCAACATTTCCCAAGTTCCCCGCGCTGCTCCCAAATAAACCAACGGCAGACATTGTTTACCTTTAAAGAATTCCAACCATCTCGCTTCATATTTGTTGTAAAACCAGCTCAAATTTCCCATGTCGTGCTATTCCAAGCTTAAGCTAGCTCAACTTTCTTTCGCCTTTCTCCGTATTCTTTCTCAACCGGGACGAGCTCTCTTACCTCCGCCTCAGCCCAAGGTGTAGAAGGTGAACCTGGCAGCTCGGTGACCTATTAAGAGGACCTTTAAGGCGCGCCCATTCATCGCACTGTCAGAAGGATCTATATTTATCGCAGAATAGTATATTTAATTTGTTTTATGTGGCTCATATCGAGGTTGGCGTGCCTTTTAATACAGATGTGAATTACCTGCGTTGACACCGTATTCATTTTCACCATGATTAGCCGCGCTGGTGTGCATGGCTGGCTCAGTGGGTGGCTGTGGCCCGCTGCACACACTCCACGGGCTCATTATGCCACGGAATGACACTCCTACCCCCACAAAATGATGGGATAGAAACATCAGCGTTGGCTTGTAATGTTGTACGCTGTGAGTACCGTGGTATGTAACGATAGCATCATGATGTGCCTGTGTGGTATTTGGTTGCAGAGATTAACAGGATTGTACATAGGTTACATTTTACCTTTTAAAATGCCTTGAAAATGTCATTTTGTGAATGGATACTCCAAAGTATTTTAGATATAAAAGATATACAAGTTCCAAATAAAGGTTTACAATATCACAATATTTGTGTTATTGTTACAAATGTACCAATGACCTTCCATCATAGGCCTCCTAGTCACGGTGGTGCAGAGGGTTGAGCAGAGGGTTGATGGTAAACAGTTTCAATTGCACTTGAGCTCTTGCGTTCATTTTATATCGGAGAATTTAAGGTACTTTGTTGAAATTGCAGGTCCTATCACAATGTTGTCATTAGTGGTAGAGTGTAGCTTGTTTCAATATTTAGTTGAGAGCTGAGAAAATCCCATTATTGTGCATCCTCCATGAGAAGGACGCTTCCCTCACATTTCCTTAGGAAGAACTTTAAAAACAACTATACAAAGCTAACAACTAAATAGTCACAACTGAATGAAATAATGAGCCAAGAAACATGATTTGTTCTTTGTCATACCTTTTCCTGTATGAAGTTCATGGCTGATTATCTCAATATCAAGTTTTGAAAAAAGTGTTTCTTATGATCTAAAGGACTTACATAAACGACATTATAACATTCAAAAACTGAACTGCATCATGTATTTGTTATAAATCATCAAAATCGTCTCGTTCTCAATCTCGTGTCACGGAATTGTCTCGATCCATTCCTATTTTTCATCAAATTGAATCAACAAAAACAGTTGTCACGGAGTAATGCAACAAACAGCAGATAAAACAAGTGGTGGAACATTCCAGGAAATGCGCAGGTGGCAAACTCCCCAGCAGAAAAGTTACACAGTTAAAAGTACATACAGTACACTCAAAGTAGCCATGTATTTCAACTATCCGTCCGCTCCTCCGGGTGGTTTTATAAAACATCCGCTGCTCTCTTATTGCTTTGTCTTTCAAGGCCAAACCACAAAACCATGCCTCAGCCTCCATATAAGGACCAACACGTTGAGAAGAAGAAGAAAAAAAGGTGCTAAGCGGACTCCCCCTTCTCTTTCTATGGTATTATAAACTCTTGCGGTAAGAGAGAAAAGCATATACTCCTTTAGCCTGTGTGCTCTGAAGCACCACTCCAGGGATACGAGGGCCCTTTTTCTCCTCTCGCTCCTTCTCTTCTCACCCCTCCCTCACTCTTTTGATTGATATGTGAAATCCGTCTCTCTAAAGGCAGCGGCTGTGTGCATCTGAAAGGTGCTCATTGTTGGCCCGGCACCACTTTGTCGAGAAACAATCCAGTTCCCAAGGAAAGCCCCCGGACGCCTTAAAAAAGATACAGCCCCTCATTGTGGAGCCCGGAGGAAACTTTAATTTTGCCTGTGAGGTCATTTTAATCCTGATGATTTTTTATAGTAGCCGTTGTAGTTCAATGGCTCCTAATGCGCTAAAAGACGGAGGGACTAAATGCATCGCGAAGAATGGGCCGGGAATGGAAAACGCCACCCACGAGCTCGCCCGGACAAACTTAAGTGCAGAATCCGACGCACAATGTCCTGAATGGAGCGCCGGATTTCGCTTACACGGTTTTAAACTGCCTCCGCGTTAACATAGCCTTAGCCGCGGCGAGCGCTCTTGTCGTGTAATCTCCACGGACCGCGTGTGATGCAAGAGAAAAACCACCCAAGATTTGCCCTCTGAACCGGAGCACCCAACCAGGCAACGCATGGCCCTGACACCGCTAATGACGCGATCGAGCACTCCTAATTGACCTTATGGATTCCTTCAACCCGACTTTATCACATCCGACCTGCGCGAGCGTCGACGGTAAAAGATCGGCTGTGTTCTGTACGATAATAGATTACTAACCTCTTAAACTCTTTCCTTTTGTGGACGCTAATGGGAAGCAATTTGAGCGTCGTCTTGTCTTTTTTCGCGTGCCTGTTTTGTAGTCGCCGAGCCCTCTGGCCTCTCTGTTTTTCGACTGGATGCGAGCCTATTAGGAAGACATCGGTGGAGTAAACAGAGGATGTGGCGATACCTCCCCCCCCAAAAAAAGACAGAACATCGCGCAATTCCGAAATGAAAGGCAAATAGTGGTTGCGGTCTGTTTGGTGCTGGGCCCGCGCTCTCACAGGGGGCTGCCTCGTCACCATTGTGTCGGAACTGAAACTGAATCTTGTTTGAGAAACGACAGGGCAAGACAAAAACAGCATGATTCATAATGGTTATTTATGTAGCACGTAGCTGAGGCCCAGCGGGGGGGCAAAAGCATGGTATTTAGATCTTATTTTTTTTTCCCCCGTCGGCCCGTCTTTTTTGGATAAATATCGCTTCTATAGATTTTGAAAATACATCTTGTCAGTGTTTTGATCATTCCCAAAAATAATGAGTGTGGGAGTTTGGCCAGCGAAGAATCGAGGTGCGTTCCACAACAAGTTTAGCTGTCGCGATGCCAGTCAGAAGTAAAAAGCGAGTACAAATGAGTCGAAACAACTACGTAACCTTCAAATAAACAGCAGCTAAAAAACATGCACTTTTTTCTCCCCGCCCTCGCTCTGCTCTTCCTCTCTCGCTCTCTCCTTTCCCTCCTCCCATTTTTCCCTCTGTTCGGAGATGCAGGGATCCAAGTGCGCGATGGTGCATTACTAAGGACACCTGCTCCGTGGATGTGGCCAGGCACATTGACTCTGGGCTTGTGTGAGCGCCGTGCACGTGCGCATTTATTCATTCATCAATTTTTAGGCTGAGTCTGGGACCAAACCTATCTAAATTGTTCGAAAGTGAATCCGTCCATTTCTGCCTCAAATTATGCATAATGGGCTTTTAATTTACTGCCCCGCTACTCGCCCAAACTGTGCCCTTCTCAAGGTTTGGCAAAGCAACCACGAAGAATTTATGTTGTGTTATTAAAAATGATGACACTCGGTGACTGTATTTTCCACTTTGAATATGTCAAATGTAGAATGTAAAGCTGAACTGTAGCCGCATGACCAAATGCAAAATCAGGAAACTTAAGTCCAAGTTTAACAATGACCTGCTTTATCTGAGAGACATTCAAATAACTGGCCGTCCAGCTGGACAAAGACCTTTAGAGTGCATGCGTCATGAAGTTATAAAGGTCTCATTATATTAGGACTCTGGCAATCCTTTGAAATGTGTTGCTCTATAGGAAAAGTTTGGCTGTGGGTCTGGTCTAATACCTGCGGGATGAATTCAGCAGCTTTAACGCAGTGCAAAAGTCCACTTACTTCATTTGTAAAGAAAACTCGCCTCTGTTTGACTTGCATTAACTTTTCAAAGACATCATCAACAAAAAGCGGGGATTTGAAAGCCCTGGAAGGCACATTGTGCTCTTTTGCATTATATTTTGTTATATTTTGCCCAGTAAGGGTAAAAAGAGAGGCACCAAAAGAGGCTAAATAGAATCTAAAAGCAATACTTTGCTGTTTTATTAGTGTCCTTTGAATGCTGTGCCCGGCCCCCTCCTCTTGTGCCCGGTGCTCCCGTTGCACCCCGACCATCATACAAAAAAATTCTTATTCACTTAGTATGTAGGTCACATTACAGTGGTGTCGAGCTATTGGACATGGGCTTAGATAACTGTTTGTGGAGTATTAAATGCTTTTGCTGCCTCAGCAGCCTCTGTGCTGGTATTTCTCACACAGCTGTGCTACTGAAAGGAGGCAGCGCTGTCACACACACAGCCATTCAACCTCTGATGCTTTGTGCACCGTTAAAAAAGTCTTGTTTGCATAAAACATTCACTTTTCTTATGGAAGGGCCTTATGTGAAGTTGAAAACCAGTTATGAAAGTGGTTTGAGCAGTAGCAGTAAATGAAGGTAACCGTGGTGAATAGGAGCAAACCCATTGACCTGAGGTGCCAACTCGAGCAGATGAATCTTTGCTTTTCTTTGCTCTTATCCCTGTTTGCTTTGGGTGACCTTGCTCTCCGGCCTGGCGCTCTGTGTTCACATAGCACTGGCATAATGGCTTGGATAGAACAGAACTTTCCACCAAAACAGCTTGTTCAGTGTGCCCTCCTCGCAGCGCTCTAACCTCCCATTAGACCCTCGCCCAGGGGGACCATGCCCGGGAAACTGCACCTGCTTTTATAGCAGCAGGATCCAGGGCTGGACTCAAGTGTTCACTTAAAACTGAAAAGCGGCAGACGAGAGGGGCTCGTCGCATCTTTGCCCTCTGTTGTCTTTGCACAGAATGAAGGATGCTGGGAGTGTGTGCGTGCGTTTGTGAGCTATCCTCCCTTCCCTCTGTCCTTTGTATGAAATGAGCCCAGATGGTGATTGATTTTTCAAGTGCTGACATCCCTGCTTGAGAAGCACCCCTCCTCTTTACAGACACACACACACACACACACACACACACACACAGACACACAGACACACACAGACACACACACACACACACAGACACACACACACACACACACATAAACACACACATACCGTGCTTTGTGCAGAACAAGTGAGCCACACTAACATCGCACTGCCATCATCGTCTTTGTGACTGCCAGAAAGCACCATTGATTGTCACGACGATGCATGCAAACAAACAGCTCCTGACACAGATGAGGGGTCATACCTGTATCCACACGTGCGGCACCGTAACCCACGGCGACGGGGCCACACACACAGCCAAAACACCACTTGCACTTTATGAAATTTATCAAATGAACAGTGAATTATCGGAGAATAAAGCCGACCATTTGATGCTGGCAACCGCTCAATTGTAACACTAGTCATTTTCTCAATTTTCAATCTTTGTAAAGTGAACACATTTTGGATTACTTTTTGGACAAAGAGAACAATTTAGCAACTTGGGCTTGGAGATTAATTTGAAGATTAATATGAACATTTTGTCCTTTCTTCTGATATATACTCATAATCCAAGTAATCATTCAAAAAGTGCCCATCGTCTGAATCAATAATGAAATCAAACTTTTGAAACAATAGCATGTCCAAAAACTCATTCTGTATCTAATTTGTGGACACCATAGTGTAGCAACACACAGTCAGTCTATTGACTATTGGAATCCTCATTTTGCTCACAATAATACACACATCAAATTTAATCAAAGTTTTATTTAGCAACATCACAATTTCCCAAATCTGCACCGTCTATTTACGTACGTCACATTTGCAACTCGAGAAAATAATTGCATTTTTACTGGTGCTTATTTAAATTGTGTTTTCCACGTAATGTCAACGCAATATTTAACCAACATCTTTTACACACCTTCAACGTCTCTGCCAAGTGTGTTTGTTCCTCGTCCTGACCCCTGCTGGACAAAGAGGACATTGAATTTTCACAAAAATCGGCGAAAGCAGTGAGAGCCGTGCTGAATATTCATCACATCGACACAAAACTACCGTATTTTCCACACTATAAGGCGCACTGTCAATGAATGGTCTATTTTGGATAATTTTTCATATATAAGGCGCATTAAGCGAAACAAAACGTGCACCACACAAAATCGCTTCGAGGTCAATAAGCATAACCAGAATTAATCCATATATAAGGCGTTGTTTTTGGAGAAAATTAAAGGCTTTTAAGTGCGCCTTATAGTGCGGACAATACGGTATACATTTGATACATATACATACCATATTTTTCGGACTATAAGTCGCACCAGCCAAAAAATGCATAATTGAGAAGAAAAAAACATATATAAGTCGCACTTGAGTATGAAATGCGGTTGAAAATAACAAATAATATCACATATAAGTCGCACCGGAGTATAAGTATATAAGTATAAATATAAGTTCGGCCAAAACTCTGCTACTTATAGTCCGGAAAATACGGTATAAGGCGCTCTAGAGTATAAGGCGCACTGTAGTTTTTTGAGTAAATGAAAGGCTTTTAAGTGCGCCTTATAGGCGAACAATACGGTATACATTTGATACATACACACACATGCAAAAATCCCTGCCAATCCGACCGCACCGCGAGCGTACAAATCTATGTGACAATATCAGACACGTCCAGCTCAAACGGGACATTTACTACACGTGGATCACGGAGCCCACATCGTGACACCGGTCTCGGGCGTTCGTGCTCGCCGTAATGGCACGGAGCCGCACGCCGCCGCCGCCGCCGCAGCCCCATTGAGCTGGAGTGACTGCGCGGCTAAATGATGTCATTGGCTAACTAGGCGTTCTCAGGCCATTGCTTCTGTTTGCGTGACTAAATACATACAATTAAGGGCCCCGGCACTTCTCAATCTCTGTGAACCCATTGTTATCCCCGGGTTCAAGTGCACTGATAATGGGGGCCGGAGGAAAACAGGCGAAGCAAGCCAGAGAGACACACAGGGCTGGTGGGTAAAATAGACATCTCATTATTAGTGGCATTCTCTTTTGGCCCCGACAGCGCCGCGGAAGGCTTGCTCACTCATCTGTTTCTATTGCTTCGTCCGCTCTCTCTGTCCGCTCTCTCTGCCCTTGCGTTTCTTTTCTCTCTTCTTTTTTTTAACCTTTTATATAACAATTACGTGCAGTTTTTTGCAGTTGACGGCGAATGGGAGATACTCTTTTCAAACGGTTATTAAGCTCAATCAGGATCATTAGTTAACGCCTGTCTTAATTTAGATGTTGTTGCGATGGCGGGAATGTTCCACAGTACGACATGGTGCTCGTCCATCGCCAAGGAGACGAGCAGGTGACGCGACCGGGTCGAGTCACGGGTCGGATCAGTGGCGAGGCGAGTCCGCTCACAGTATGTTTCTCACCAAAACAGAGTCCAGATGACTACAACTGAATATTTTTCCACTTTCTCAGCTGAAATTGAATATTTTTAAGCTTCACAAGTTTAATTCCGTACTGTGTAACATTTCAGGCAAAGCAATGACATCTCCATGGAGACAAAACGGCGAGAATCTTTAAATTTGCACTTTAAAACAAGCAAAATGACAATTCTCACAGATTTTTCTTCGCTTGATGATCAATAAAAAACCATCAAGACACCAACATTTCTTTGTCTCTTGGAAAGTTTGACGTTTCGATTCAGCAAAGTACAAGAACGACAGCAACCAGTGTACAAATGTTTAAAAAGAACACTCAAATCAAGACAAATAACTGGCATGGAAGTCATTTCTGAACTAACATGGATGCTGTGAATCAATGGCATGTTTGCAATGAGAGGACGCTTTGTTTGGCCTCGGTACAGTGCCCCCCTTTGACCGGCGATGACGCACACCTTTTTACCATTGTAACCAGTCGCACTGAATGAGCCGCTCTCTTGTCTTTCCACCATCGCCGCCCCCACTCCCCCCCTCTCTCCCCGCTTCTCTGTTGGGCTTAATACCACCTCGAAATGCATCATTAGACACTTAGGCTGCTGTGAAAATGCTAGGACGGCGGACGCGCAGTCGAACCGAGCGGGATCCTCTCAAAAGAGGGAGGAGAACGGCCCGCGACGCTGCCACTTCTTTCGGTCTAAATGATGTAATCTGTTGCTAAAAATCATCAGAGCGCGTTGTTGAAAATGAGAGATCTCCCCCGTATCTCCCGATTGAAAGTTGCCATAAAAAAACAAATGTAGTTTTATGATCCAAAGTCTGGCTTATTGGATCCCATTCACAGCTCAAGGTCACGTTTTATATGACCAGCTGCTTGTACCCTAAAATGTATTATTCCTCCATGAAGAATGAAATGTGCTTGCATTTTATTGGAATTCCAAGTTGTACAGATAGCTTTGTTGGCTGGAGAAAAAATGTATAATGAAAAAAAATAATAATCGAAATATGAATGCATTAGTTTGAGGAAAGATTTTTATTGCCAAACACATTTTGAAGAGATCCAAAAGGTTACACGTTAGTGCACATTCCCGCCTGATCAAACGGGCAGATAATCAAGACTTGTTTACTTAAAGCCACATTGCGTAACATTTCAGATAAACAGACTCAAATTAAAGCATTTGAAGGTGTTTTATTGCTTGAAAATACTCTGAAAGAGTTGCATCCTTACTATGAGTCAGTGAAAAAGCAAGCACGCCTAAAGTAATATTATGCAACGGTGCTTTAATTATGTATAAGTACCATATTTTCCGGACTATAAGTTGCACCAGCCAAAAAATGCATAATAGAGAAGAAAATAACATATGTAAGTCGCACTGGAGTATGAAATGCAGTTGCAAGTGTGAAAATAACAAATAATATCACATATAAGTCGCTCCGGAGTATAAGTATATAAGTATAAATATAAGTATAAGTTGCACCCCGGCCAAAACTATGAAAAAAGGTGCGACTTATAGTCCGGAAAATACAGTATATAATATTGAATGCGTAAAGCTGCCACAAATGTGTAATAGAAATCTTAACCCTTAACCATAGTCACGATATATAACCGCAACTATAACTTAAACCTAAATCAAGCCATGTTTTAACTTTAAACCATGTTGTTGATCTAATGTGAAGGATTTGAAAGATGAAAGATCTCGCTAACTATTGGGCTATATTGGTATATTATGTCATTTGTCTTTAGTTTGTCTGACTGAAACAATTGTGTTGTTGACATTAGTTACTACATAGCTGCTTTTAGCCTTTATGAATTGTCTGTGGGAGAAATTATAAGCAAATGTACCTCTAGAACCCGAGCGGACTGTGAGGTGGGCAGGACTGTTGAGCTTCAAACAGATTTCCATCCCAACATTGTGATAAATACCCTCCATCCCACCCTGTTCCTCACCCACACTGTCATTAACACACACTCTCCCTTCCCACCGCACGCACACGCATACACACACATATACGCACACACACACATATACGCACGCACACACGCACACACACACGCACACACACACACACACACACACACACACACACACACGCACACGCACGCACACACATATACGCACACACACACATATACGCACAGACACACATATACGCACGCACACGCACACACACACACACACACACACACACTCGAAGCCGCAGCAGCAGATCGGGTGTAATCGTCTAACGCGAGACTTCCCTGATGGCCCCGACACTTGACAGTGATGCCCTCAGAGTCTGGGAGAGCGGGCGGGGCGGGGGGGTAACCGATTGCTTCTGTCTGTCTTGAGTAACCGGACCCCCCTCGCCGTGCTCCCTGCCCGCACACACACACGCGCACGCACGCACGCACACACACACACACACACACACACACACACACATGCACGCGCTGCCACTGTACACCCACACGCCGGGCAGCAGACAGCGGATCACTTTCTACCCAACACTTGACGGGCGCGTCCTGATTCACAGGAAGAGAATGGACAGGGCAGCGGAAGTTAGCGTTTAGCATATAGCATAGGGCGCATTGGACAGGGCAGCGGAAGTTAGCGTTTAGCATAATAGCATAGGGCACATTGGACAGGGCAGTGGAAGTTAGCGTTTAGCATATAGCATAGGGCGCATTGGACAGGGCAGCAGAAGTTAGCGTTTAGCATATAGCATAGGGCGCATTGGATAGAGCAGCGGAAGTTAGCATTTAGCATATAGCATAGGGCGCATTGGACCGGGCAGTGGAAGATAGCGTTTAGCATATAGCATAGGGGGCATTGGACCGGGCAGCGGAAGTTAGCTCTTAGCATAATAGCATAGGGCGCATTGAAGATATTAAAGGGCACAGTTTTTAGTAGTATAACTTTCTTTTTAAGCTTTTGATCACATTTTATGAAGTTGTGCGTTCTGCATTGACACATGTCGTCTTCTCAAGAGATGAAAATGCTCCATTCCACTTGCTGATGTCATGAGGTGGGGCCCCTCCTCCCCATGCACTCCTTGAAGTCCTTACGACTTCACCCGAGGGTCGATGGGAGTGAGTTGTCATCTCCATTAAGGTCACGTTATCACTTTATAGTAACCACACTTTTAATAACCTTAATAAATCATCGACAAAGATTTGATTCATAATGAACAAAGCCTTAATTCCTAAAGAACAAATTGTTTATTATAGAATGATTCAGGCTTAGTTACATAAAACAGCGGTAAATAAGAGTGTTATTTATTTTTATTAAGATTATAAGAGGTTTTTTTTTACACGTTATCTGTTCTTTTTTATTATTATACTTCTGTGCCTAATCTGTTTCTGTGTCTAATCTTTGTTGCAACACTGGAATTTTCCCATTGTGAGACGAATAAAGGTGATCTTATCTTATTTAATGAATCCCTGACCCTAACTCCAAACCCTTTAATTAAGTTGTTGATAAGCCTGAATAATTCTTTAAAAAAAAAAAAATCAGTCATCATGAATTAAGTCTTTCTTCATTCTTTATTAAGCCTAATTAAGGCGTCGTTACCATATCACGTAATGAAGATGTGGTCTGATCATGGAGTCCTCGAATCACGTTGTTTAAGCTGTTTCAAACTTTCCTTCACCTCCGCACACACCTGACTTCTCCAACGCGTTCACTCGTACTCCGTGTTTGCAGAAGCGTAGAACGACCGCCACGTTTCGCCCGTCTGCCCCCGGCGGGTTTGCCCCCCGTCTGATTACGCCCCATTTAGCGACACACACCTCTGTGCGCGCCAGTGCTCTTGCGGCGTGACCCTCCGAGATGAAAAAAGAAAAGAAGAAGAAGAAGAAGGTGCGGTGCGTCCGGACGGAGCGGTGGAGCTGTTAGTGGGGGGCATCCGCAGTCTAGAGGTAAATGGATCTTATTTAGCGGCGCGTCAACATGTGTAAGGGGCCCTACGGCTCATTACTCTGCGCCCGACCCTCTCCGCCTGCGCTCTGATGGATGGCGAGGTCCGCTGGGGGGGGTAGACGAGAGAGGGGGGGAGGGGGAGGGGCCGGGACGGACAATCGACCCGGCCCTCCTTAACTTTCCCCTCCGTGCCCTTTTCGCCGCTCGCTCGCTCCTTCTCCCGCCGTGTTTGCTTTTAAAAGTAAATTTCATATTGTAAAAGACCAAGGAGAGTTTACTCAGCTAATGTATTCAGGCTTTTTCCCCCGTCTATTTTAAGAATTTTATTAACTGCGTATGAACAGAGGAACATTATCTATACTATCTTTATGCGAAAAGGCCACCAGAGCGTTAGCTTCGTTACATTTTTAGTTCTTTACCGTGTTTGAGCCCAGGCTTTTCAGAGTGTAGAGACTAAAGTTGCCTCGTGAGCTCAATAATAAGATTCTTTATCAGAGTTTGAGGACAGGTTCTCTGCATTTCCTCGCGTGAAACAATAGATCTGGGGCGAGGTTCATAGTCAGGAGGGCCAAAACCTGCCATCAAAGCATGCAAAACATTTGATGAATCAAACTCCGGACCTTCTGGTTGTGTGCGAGTGCGCTATGGCCACTTTAGCCACTCTTTTGCCATCTGTTTTTCTCTGCTCTTAACTCTCCACCTCTCCACTTCCTTTAGTTCTTCACACATTCACAATGCAAACAAAGCAGCTGTCGCCCTCTTTCCGCTTGTACAAAGGCATTCCAAAAAAAAAAAAAGAAGGTTGTGATTAAAGCGGGACAGCGACAATCCACAAATCCATCTTGTAATAAAATCGAAAATTGCGTGATTTTTCTTTCTTTCTGGCAAGCAGTTCAAACGAGGAAACAGCTTCACATGGTCATGGCCTTTTCGCCGGCTTCGTTGGTGGTGCCCCGTAAACCCGGGTGAACTTTTAAACCTCTGCGTTAGCTCCCTGACACTTAATTGTTAACAGAAAGCCAACCTGTGCCGTCTGGAGCTTCCACAAGTGCACACAGACGTACACTACACTTGCACACTTGCGTAGGGCCCTTAAAAGCACTGAGTCAAGCTTTTTCTCTCCTCCTGGCGCATTCCTCTCGATCGGGAGGCAGGGCCCTAGAAGTGAGGCGCTTAATTGGCTTCAGATTGCTCTTTAACCTCAGGGTTGCACCGCACTCTCACGAGCGTGCACGGGGGGCGTACTCACACTCACACACACACACAAACGCACACGCACACACACACGCACACACACACACACACACACACGGCGATGAAGGGCCAGCGCAGCCTGTTAAAGTCTTAAAGGAATGGAGTGGTGGTTTTACAACTCACTAGGGAGGTCAGAAGGTCAACAGATTTGTAACAGACGATCTCTAAGGAACTGTCAGTCAAGGCCAGAGATGCTGGTGGCTACGGCAACACACACACACGCACACACACACACACGCACACGCACACACACACACACACACATGGCTTATCTGGTTCAGAGTGCTAACAAACAACCGAGAGGCAAGTGTGGTTAGATAATAGACTGGAGAAAGACTGGACCGTGGGACCTGAGAAATGTATGTAATGGATTATGGATGATAACGAGCGCCAAGACATATATGGAAAGCCATGTATATTGTCCTTCCATCCCATGACCAAAACAAAGACAGACTGCTAATTTGCCAACGTGCTACAACGTGCTAGGAAATAATTTGGAGAAGGCCTGTGAAAGATTGTATTTAAAACAAACAAATAAGAAATCTTTAAAAGGTGCACAACGTAACCTTTATTGATTTTCCTGGAATGTCCCACAGTATGACATTAAACATATGTATTGTGAATTTAGATACATGTGTTTTTCTTAATTGCTCAAAAATACCATTAAAAATGCCTTGCCTTTGCACAGATCTGACCTGACCTGACCTTGGACTGGCGATGTCACAAAGGAGATCTATAAGTTGAGTTAATTAACTAAAAATTCAAACTTTCTTACTTTCTTGATACTAAAATGCTTTTAAAACTACTTCAAATGCACAGTTCTAATTACGCTATCAATGCTAAAGGCTATATCACTTTAGCATTGCAGCTTAATTGTTAATTGAAGACTTAACGTAAAATATACTTATAGTCAGTGTCTGTAGCACGTCTTACAGGCGACCAACATGGTTTATTTGCCCTTTAGTCCAAGCGGGCCCTTCCCTCTCCAGCCTGGCCCTTTAGTACCCCTGCCCAATGGGATCCGTGTGTGTGTGTCCGCGCGTCCCTCGTCCTACTGGGACGACACTGCGCTTTCCGTCTCACCCACATGCTCCACCAGAGATGAAGCTTTGGCTGCGAGTGGCGACCCAATCACAGTTCGTCGGCGCTCGGAGGATACTTGGACTAGCATTAGCGCTTCTCTTGCGTTTTGACACGGCATTAAAGGCGTCTTAGCATTGTGGCTAGCGCGCAGAGATCCCCCGCCCGATTGGTCTGCATGTCTGCGTGTATATTCGTATGTGGGTGTCTTTTTCTTTTTTTCTCCCCCCAGAATTCTATTGTTTATCATACATAGCGAATATGGTTTTCCGCATGACTCACCGGCTTTGGTTTTTTCCTCACAAAAGAATTAAGATTTGTGTGTCTCGCGCCCAAATTAGCTTTTTACACTTTTATCCGAGCGCATGAAGGAACTTAGTGTTAATATGATTGTGTTCGATGAAGAAAGGAAAAGAATAATAGAATGACGATTGTGGGAGAGATTGAGCGAGGGAAGTGAAAAAAAAAAAGAAAAGTTATTTGGAACAGTGGGTAAATTAGGAATTAAAGATCTGTGGCCTAGCATTGCTCGGGAAACGGTTCTCAAATACTTTTAGATACAAGGTGTGTGTGTGTTTATGGCATTAAAGGCATGGAACTTGAGTAAATTTAAGGCCTCTACGCACTTGCACATACACTATCTGGCTTTATGAATTACACACTACCAAAGAAGTTAAGAGTAATTCAAAATCCGAAACAAAAGAAGTCGCCGCAGCCCGCGTAATTCCTGCCGGTCCCTCCATTGTACGAGCTTATGAATGATTAAGCCACTGTTGCAACGAGGGCAGATCATATTACAGACGCCATTTTGTTAGTTCCTCTCGCAATCTTTCATATCTTCCCACCGCCGCCGCCGCTACCACCGCCGCCGCGGCAGCAGCAGCAGACACACATTCCCAATTAGGCTGATGACAAGCGGCGTGTGTATTTCTGTGTTCCACGTGGGCGTGCCGGGGTTGAGTCGGGGTGGCATTTGTCGATCTTAATGCCGCAAATTGTTGTTAGATGCAGGTCCCCCCTCTTGCCACTGCCTTTTTGGACGACGCCATTGGCTTTGTGCGCGCTCTTCCTGGCAGCCCACGCCACCTGACATCTGTTCCCTCCTAACCACTCAGAGTCGTCTCCATTGGGGGAGCACACGAACGCCGCGGCGACGGGCGCAAACGCACACGCGCGCACGGCAAAATCAACACACTGTCGCTCGTGACGGACACTGACGGCGAGAAGAAGACGTATATCTATGTGGCAAAAGAAACACACACACACGGAAAAAAAACGTGGACAAATAATTACACACTTCCTGTTTGTTCCATCCATGCATTTTCATGTGTTTAAATTATAAAAGGGAAAACTGGCAAGGGTTGAAAGGCAAAACTGATTTGCTTATGCATTCAGGGCTGATTGTGGCGCTGTTGCGAATCTTATTGCATTGCTAATTTATATCATTGGCGGAGCGGTAGTTGGCATGGCACGCAGGCCCGGGCGTATATCTTAGACATGTGGAATCTGAAGGCACAGTGGCATGAAGAGGAGAGAGGAGACAGATAAAGAATTGCAGATGGATTGGAGTCTCTTAAGCAAATAATAAAACTGGATGGGGCTCTGTTAAATGTGTTCTTTAACCCGGGGATGAGAGAAACGAGGCGGAGACGCAGCGACCTTCCAAACAAACTGTATTAAAACGTGGACAAAACCTATGAAACGGAAGCATTTTCGAAAGATACAACGGTCAAACTATCAAAGAAATAATTACGACACATTTTAAAGGCCGTTGACATAGTCTAACATGAGTTGATGAAATTAAATGATGAAAAAAAATGTGGTGTAACTTTCCGTCTAGCCGCTACTTAGCTACATTGCTAAATCTAGTATCCTTCGAGAACATTATTAGGAAACTTTTCACAATTAGTACTAAATTCTTCTTCTTCTTTGGGGGTGTTTTATGTTACATTAGCGCCATTCTTTAGACTTTATTCTTTATATTTTAGACTTTATCTGCTCGAACTGCGGACTCGTACTGCTGCCCTTCTTCTTCTTCTTCTTCTTCTTCTTCTTCTTCTTCTTCTTCTTCTTCTTCTTCTTCTTCTTCTTCTTCTTCTTCTTCTTCTTCTTCTTCTTCTTCTTCTTCTTCTTCTTCTACTTCTTCTACTTCTTCTTCTTCTTCTTCTTCTGGTGTTTTATGGCAGTTGGTATTACATCTTTGGTGAATTGTTCAAGTGTACATAGCCTTTTCCCAATTATCTTTTAATCAATACAACCTGAAGACTTGGGTGCAGCAATTAATATTCCATTGTCCCTTCCATTCAAACTCGATGTTTAATTCCCACGACTTTTCACTAGGTTAAAGCAAAGCCCGAAAGCCCCTCCTCCAAATGTTAAGCGTTAGGTTCATGATCGGGATTGCTAGCTGGAGGATATTAGCCTGCAGCGATCGACTGTACATGTTGTTCCAGGTGGCGTGTCTTTGAACGCTGGAAACTGCTCGAATCGGAAACCAAAAACACCCCAAAGTAGACTTTTTTTAGGTTCCGCAGTCGCACTAATGACTGGTTTAGTCGTGATGTTTGGTCCAGGTCCAGTCCATGTTTAGTTCCGGGTCCTCCAAATGTCTTAACCCAGCCCTACTTTCGAAACACATTGAATAAATCCATTGCTACTTCACAGTATTTCTCGGTGTAGTCGTTTGAGATACTTTTTGCCTTTTTTTTTTACCGCCGTCCGTCCAACGCCGAGGTCCTGGGAAACGCCGGTGACGCGTCCAGATTCTGTGTTTGTGTCGCGATTACCAGGAGAACGCAGCAGACGAGTTCTTGTGTGTGCGTGTGCGTGTGTGTGCGTGTGTGCGTGTGTGTGTGTGTGTGTGTGTGTGTGTTTGTGCGTGTGTGTGCGTGTGTGTGCGTGTGTGCGTGTGTGTGTGTGTGTGTGTGTGTGTGCGGCCAGGCTACACACGGCGGCGTGAGCAGGTGGCAGTGTATTTGAAGATGACAGTGGGGGTCTGACCCATGCCAGCCCCAATAAAGCAGCCTTGTGATGGAGCTCATGTGACACGCTCTCCCTGGGGCTCGGAGGTCTCTCGCTCCTGCCTCCCTCTTCTTTACCTCCCTTTCCTACATGTTTCACTCTATCTCCCTCTTTTTGTTGTTTCTATCCCTGATCCTCATTTATTTTACCTCTCTTTACTTTCTATTCTTTCTCCTTCGTTTCGCTCTCTCTCCGATTTCCTTCCTCTATCTTTTGCGCTCTTGACTTCTCCCTCTCCTTTTCATCCTCTCTTTATTATTTTATTATTCCCTCTATATTCTATCGTGTCCTTTCCTCTCTTTCTCTCTTTTCTTTCTTTCTCCTTCTCTATCTCATGCTCTCTCGTCTGTCCATCACACTCCTTCCTGTTTCTCCTTCCTTCTCTCACTTTCCCCATCTCTCTCTCTTTTTCTCTATCCTTCCTCTCTCTCTCTCGACCCTTTCTCTTCATCCCTTTCGCACCTTGCCTTTTACCCTCTCCCTCCTTTCTCTCTTCCTCTCTCTACCCAGTCTGGCACATCTACTCTCCCTACCCCCCTCTCTTTCCCTCCTTCTCCTCCCTTTCTGTCTTTCCTCTCACTCTCTCTCCTTCCTTCTCTCTTTTGATTCCTCACCTCCTTGCTGTATCTCTGTTCTTTACCATCCTCCTCATTTCTTCCTCTCTTTCCTTCCTCTCTCTGTCTTCTGCTTCCTCCCGTCCATACCTTCACTGTCATGTCTTTCTCTTGTCTCATCTCCTCTCTCTTTCCCTCCTTCTCCCTTTCTGTCTTCCCTCTCATTCCCTCTTTCTTATAATCTGTCCTTCTTTCCTTCCTTCCTTCCTTCCTCTCATTCTCTCTCCTTCCTTCTCTCTTTTGATTCCTCACCTCCTTGCTGTATCTCGATCCTTTACAATCCTCCTCATTTCTTCCTCTCTTTCCTTCCTCTCTCTGTCTTCTGCTCTCTCTCATCCATATCTTTATCCTTCTCTTTCACTGTCATTTCTTTCTCTTGTCTCATCTACTCTCTCTCTCCTCCTCTCTGTCTCCATCCTTCTCCTCCCTTTCTGCCTTTCCTCTCATTCTCTTTCCTTCCTCTTCCTTCTACTCTCTCCATCCTCCCTTCCTTCCTCTCTGTCTCTCTCTGTTGGAGTAATCCTTCATTCTTCCATGATTGGGCCATGGTAAAAAAAAGTTTTGACAATATTGTCCAGACCACAGACTCTTTCTCTCTCCTGCTCTTCCTCCCCTCTCCACCTTCCTTTTCCCTTCCCCTTTTCTCCATCCCTCACTTTCCGGCTTCTCTCTCTCCATCACACACACACACACACACACTTGCCCATCTCCCTGGCGACGTGGGGCTGTCAGAGCAGGAAAGCTGCACTCTGATTACTGTGGCTACGCGTGAGGTCTGCGTGCGGTTTGATGACGACACACTTTACACTTATCGCCCGGGGTAACGCCATCGATCGGGCCCGTCACCTCCGTCCTCCCATCCTCCCAACTCGGGTTTCCAGTCGTGAAAACCGCCTACAAGTGTTTTCCGAGAGGCCAAATCGTTCGAAATCACGTCGTTTCATGCGTCATTGTCCAGAAGTCGCCGAGTTGTTTGATAAAGCAAAGCGGTTTGTAAATGCGGTGATAAAATGAAGACTTGTGGAGCTGTTTTGCATTTTAGAAATCGTCCAATCATCGATATTTGCATAGGAAATACAAGTTACAGCTCATTTAATTGAGAAATTAGTCAATAAACATGCAGTGTTGGTCCTTTGATGCTAAAATTATTATGATGGGAGTTGAAATGTTTTAATCTGCCTTATTTTCCAATTAGTTCTTAATTTTAATTAGCGATAATATTATTTTAGCAACTGAATCTGGAATACATTTGGTGGAACTTCTCGTCTTCATTGTTCTGTTTGCTTTACAATTCTGGGTACAATTCACGTTTCTGGCACATAATACTTGTTTACACGCAATTTTGATCAGAAAGTTGATTCAGAACTTGATTTATTTCGCACGGGATCAGTACAAACATGGAGATTGTGATCCGAACAGGCACATTTTCCCCTTCACGCGACAACATCCCACCAAGTTCACCACCGCCACCTTGTCTGCGACGCCATAAACCCGCCAAACGTAGGTCGAACGCGCTTGTGGCGGCGCGCGGTTGTTGTACGCCACTAGCGGGGTAAACAAATGTCCCCGTTTATTAAATCCCAGGTAGCGTAGCGCGTGTGTGTGTGCGCGGCGCCGAGAGGCTAGCGCGCGGAGGGGCGAGCGTGAGCGGCGTCCTCCCTCCATCATGGATCAGCTTGACAGTAATGCTGTGAGGCAGACGCAACTGTCTCGGAGACGGAGAGAAGGGAAACAGGTTGGATGTAACCTGTCAGGCCCACAGAATCCATCTCATCCTCCACGCCGACACTCCTCTGTGACGCTCCGCTCGCTCGCACTTTCCCCGGACAGAACACGGCGGAGTGGGCGCGGCCGGGGGGCGGGGGACGGGGCATTTTAGGGGCGCACGTGGTTACGGGGAAACCAGGACGTGACATGTGAAAGGAGAAAGCTGGCGCGGAATAAGTTGCGTGTTTGGAAATGATTACAGCGCAGAGTTAAAGTGCTTATGACACACATTTCACAAATACAAAGTCGGCATGATTTACCGTATTTTCCAGACTATAAGCCGCACCTTTTTTCATAGTTTGGGCCGGAGTGCGACTTATACTTATATTTATACTCATATACTATAGACTTATATGTGATATTATTTGTTATTTTGACACTTGCAACCGCATTTCATACTCCAGTGCGACTTAAATATGTTTTTTTCTTCTCTATTATGCATTTTTGGATGGTGCGACTTATACTCCAGTGCGACTTAAATATGTTTTTTTCTCCTCTATTATGCATTTTTGGATGGTGCGACTTATACTCCAGTGCGACTTAAATATGTTTTTTTCTCCTCTATTATGCATTTTTTGGATGGTGCGACTTATACTCTTATACTACTACTACTACTATACTTATACCCTATAAATATGGTATATTTCAGATTTGGCTAAAATGTTTGAGAAAGGTTTATCATTATACTTCCTGCTTGAGCATGGTCTGTACCAACAAGGGCCAACGCTTGTCTAATTTACACAATAGTTCTTATTTCACAAATCTAAATATATGATAACATTTTTATTTTGTTAGATTAATGTCTATTTTGTCACTCTGCATTTTGGATGAGATTTCGTGCATTGATGACAGATAAAAGTCTTTATTAGAACTTCTGTTATGTCACTTTTTTCAACTTTTCTTCACAATCTACCAGTTAACTAATGTCAAATATGATAAATGCTTCATCCCACCAAACAAAATATTAAAACAAGATGATTACTTGCACTTCAAGCTGGCTTCTCACGTCTGTTGATGAAGTTCCGTCATGTTGAATTCATAGTACCACAGTCTGTTCAATCTGAAACCAGAGTAACAGTAACATTTATGATACGACCGTTAGTTCTTATCAGTCCTGAAGCTTTAACTAAAGCTTTGTGACTTGCATGCAACTCTATCTCGTCAGCAAAACTGCAAGATAATATCAAGTATGTGCTGTGTTTATGCGTGTGTGGTTCCCTCATCGGACCTTTACTTTAGAGACAGACTCATTTCAAATAGAAGCTCGGTTAGACTCTTGACATTATCTTTACTGCTTCTTTTCAGACAAATGTATGATACAATCTGTGGAATATTGAAGTAATTGTGATAAAATGATCTGCACTATTATAAGAAATATTTAAATGATCCATTTAAATGTTGAAATATGTACATATATTGAAGTAATTGTGATAAAATGATCTGCACTATTATAAGAAATATTTAAATGATCCATTTAAATGTTGAAATATGTACAAATAGGTAGATGTATTAACGAATATCGATTATGTTGCTGATGACAAATTTGATTTTTTTGGTGTGAATTTTCTCAACAACAACAAAAAGCAGGTTAAGAGACATGGGGCCCTGCTGTAGCTGTGAGGGGCCCCTGTCAGAAATAACTGACAGGCCCGGGCAATTTATCCAATTATTTGACTATTTTGTGTTTTTAATAACATGAAAAAACTTTGAAATCGAGGTTTAATGAAAGAAGTTTATTCCTGACTTTTGATATTCTTTGTACCAGAGTAGAGCTATAATGCTAAATATTTAACATTTAATACAGTTGAATTGAAAATAAATTGAAACAAAAAGTTAGTCAAACACTTGGTAAAACACATTGATTTAGATTGAACTGCATTGATTGAACACTGATGAAAATGAAGTTTACAATCACTTTCTTATAAAAAGTTGGAAATGAGAATGAAAATGAATTGAGCGTTAGAAAAATGTGTTATTTGAAAAAGTTTGATAAAAATGTCTAAAAATCACTATCGGAAAAAAAAAAATAAAGTCTAAAAATTAAGCTTACATTTGCTTACTTATAAATGGTTGGAAATGAGAACGAAGAACGAAAATGTATTGAGCGTTTGAATTTTTTTTAAAAAGTTGGTTAAAATTGTCTAAAAATCACTATCCTCCAGAATGTACATAAGACATATTTGTTTTTCCCCGCACTGCAATGACCTGACACACGCATTAGTGCAACACAAAACACATATATTTCTACCAGTTTCAGAAGATTCGCAGTGGAATCCGCCCAAACATCCCCTCTACACTTCTGAGTGAGCCCTGCTGCATAGTGACATTTCAAATTGGCCTACTATAGGAAACGGTTGCGAGCCAAGATGATTTATTTTCTCAAAAAAAAGCACACAATCTGTGCCTGTGGTCGGCCGATGCATTGCTAATGACAGCACTCCCAAATACTATCGAATCTCCCATACATACACCACTTAGTTCTGCATCTTAGGGGTGGGAAAAAAAGAAAACTAAGTGCATTTTATTTCTAAGTACTCATTTTCACATATGCCAAAAGCTACATTTACAATCGTTTGAACTGGGCTGGGAGGCTGTT
The DNA here is from genome assembly GCF_026437365.1 of Eucyclogobius newberryi. Lineage (NCBI taxonomy): Eukaryota > Metazoa > Chordata > Actinopteri > Gobiiformes > Gobiidae > Eucyclogobius > Eucyclogobius newberryi. The sequence goes on from NW_027316167.1 coordinate 8,013,246, forward strand.
TTTTTTTTTGCAGAGACACGGCCCTGCACACATTTGGCTGTATCTCACCAGGCTCTGGCCATTAAAACACTGCAGCAGCTGGAGACCAATGTGTGGGAAAAAATGAAAAAAGAAAGAATCTCAGTGGGCAAACATGACATCCACTGTGGAGGCGCAAAATTGATAAAAAATGAGGACACATAAAAATAGTTCTTTTGAAACGGCCCCCGAAATAGCCCGGATAAGCAACAAAGCGGTACTTTTTACAAGTCAACAAGAAGGACTTTTGGATGGAGACAAAGGATGGAAGTGCGTGGACAACTCGAGAAGAAGAAGAAGAAGATAGAGAGCGGCTCGTACATGTCGTTTACCGTCAGATATCGTCCTCGTGTAGTGTTGTGTTGTTGGACAATGAGGACGTTTGTTGCAGGAAGGGCATCCAATGTTTAAAAAAACTTGCTAAATCAGGGTCTGACTGCAGTTTAGAACCAATAATCTTTATTTTTAGCAATTATGGAGTTTCTAAAGATAATAGAGAAGAAAATTATATGTATTTAAAAAAATAATGATAAAAAATTGCCGTTATTGAGTAAAATAATATATATATATTTTTAAACACAATTTGTTACATGAAGTAGAAAATGTAGGTCAAATGACCTTTTTTAATGATTGAAAAAAAAAGCATTAAACCAGCCTAACAATTTATGTTGTGGTAAAATATCTTATTCAAGTGTTGCGTTATCAAAATAATGATAGAAAAAGTTGATTTATATTGCAGAACAGTACACTATTATAAGCAACTGCAATATTTACAGAAATGTGTCAAACAATGAACATTTTGAACGAATGATGGAAAACAAATGATTGTATTGACTTTTGCAATGCTTACAAAACTCTTGCTAAATACTTTTAATGTGGCTAATGTTATAACTAAAAATAAGGAAACTGAAGTGTTTTGAGCGAACCCTCGATTTACAGACTTTAACACAGAACTGTCTTGCATTTGTAAAAGTTTAAATGCACATTATAGCACAAGCTTTCTTTTTTTTCTGCGTACGAGATGTCATTAAGGTATTGCGATACATGTTTTACTTTCCGATATATTGTAAAACGAGTTAAAGTCCCAGCCCTGCACTAAACCCACTACTCTACCGCAACAATAATAAATCCATGACATTGTTTCTCTGTGAATATGAACGTTAAACTCTCGTATTCTCCGTCCTCGCCCCTTCAATCGTTAGCTAATCACTGCAGCGCCCGCTTTGCAGACGACATCCGACTGCAGGGAAACTTAGCTTACTTATTTCTTTTGATAAAAGCCCCTATCGCCTCACCCCCAGCGCTCCTCTGCCGTGCCTCCCCCATAAACAATGAAAAGTTAATGAAGAGGTAACTTAATGATGTAATGAATATGGCATCGGCCAAGGTCAAAGCTGGCTACAGTCTGGGCATAAGCGGGGCCACAAACGACGCATGCACCACTCGTTTAACTGGGAAAGAACCATTCCAGGGACAATATATGCACGTTTGGGACTGTGTATTCAAAGAAAAATGCAATTTGAATGGTTTGAAGTCACATTTTGCAAAGAAATCACATGGTCGGTAATAATAATGACTCGAAAAGTGAAACTGAGATGAAAATCGCAGTTTCAAATGGCCTAAAGTAGCATTTAAATAAAGATGATATAAGAACTGGACTCGTTAACGTAAAGAGTAAATGTATTTTCTGAAATTGCGGCGCTGATTTCGACGAATGCGTGTGATTTTCGTCTGTTTTTCGCAGTTTGAAGTTGGACCGCGATGCGTGTTGTGTCGAAACATGCGACGCGGAGTGAATCCTGATTCAGACAAAGGATTGAAATCACAATTACAATATTTATCGCTCAGAAATCCCATGAATTACACATTTTTCCCTCTCCAAAATCCACCCGTTCCGGCGTTGAGGTCAGCGATTAAAAATGGAAAGCGCTTGAGTGACACGTGGAGGGGGAGGGAGGGGAAATAGAAAACGGGGGCGATCGATGGAGCGGCACTGAGGAGCGGTTACTTCTACTTGTTGACCTGCCTTGTTTGGTGTGCTTGAAATAAATGATATGTTTGTGCGTGTCGGGCCTTTTGAATAGCCACCGAGGCAAATAGACTGTGAAGACGTCGTGTTTCTCAAACTGCGGGGTCGGCGCTCTGGTGGAGAACGTAACGGAACAAACATGGCAGAAAATTATCCATCCATCTTCTTCCGTTTGATCAGAAGCAGGGACTCGGACTTATCTTTCCTCATGCAAAAAATATATATATAAATGGGAATAAAAACAATCGTCTGGGAGTGATGCGTCGTGGAACGTGTTTCAAACTCGTCGCGCCTCCGTGAAAACGCATCTTTGCAGAGGAATGTCCGGTCCATGAACACGAGTTAGAAGACGATCTGAGAAACTTAAACGTGTGTGAGAGGTTTGTGTACTCTTACCTTGTCAAACGGCAAAAATACATGGAAACATATATATCGAGCTTGTAAAAAGACTTAAGTGAACCACAGTGGAAATAAAGCCTACATAAAAGCCTTTCATTTGGCCCAGTATATGTTTTACAACCAAAATTGGCATTATTCCTCCCTTAAACTGCATTTAAACTCAGTCATAAAGTATATTGCGCGTTTTTTTTTCCACCAGCATGTTGACTTTAGGTCCGTCGTTACCGAACCTTTAGATCCCTGACGTTTCCCCGCTATTGTGTTTCCTGTGTTTGCAGTCAACCGCACTCATCCAATTCATTTCGTCAAGTAGTATAGTCTAAAGAAGAGCGTGCCGGGGACCGTAAGTGGTGCGAGGAAAGCCGAGACTGGAGAGGATAAGTGTTCTTTAGCGTGAGCTTTCGCCGGCGTCCAGGTGCTCTTAGCCCTTCGATCTGTTTTGGCCTCCGCCGCCCCCTTAAGAAGTGTCCACGCCCCGCTCGCTCTCCCCTTATAGCCTCTCCCGCCGCAACACCAATCACGAGCGCCGGACCGGAGTGTCGTTAAAAGCACGCGCCGCATTAAGAACCGAGAATAAACCGACAGAAATAAACGTTTGCGGCCGCGCTGATAACTTTTAGACGGGTGCGAGTTGTAACCTGACGCCGCCGTTAGCTTAGGTGCGGCGCACAATCGCGTTGCTTCGCCTCTCCCGACGCCGCCAATGAGATTACAGGCGCGCTACACCTTTAAGGGGGACGGGGGGGGGGGGGGGCTGTTCGGCGCTACGTGCGAGTCCTCCACCTGCTTGAGAGATTTGCGCTGTCTGGAAAGATGCATAATGTGTCTCCCGAGGCGCCACGCCGCTGCAGCGCTACCAGGACGGACTTAATTCTACTTAGCGGGAAAAATGGCTAACTTTGCATTTTGTTTAATGTTTTAATCACGCCGCCCATCTCGCCAGCCAAGGAAAGACTTCTTCTGCTTTAGGTGTTTGGCTGTGTTTTGCCGTCGAGAGCGCGCGCTCATAACTTTTTCATTAATCAAGTATTTCGGCAGATTCAACGACTCGGTTCCGTTGGGGGGAGTTGGAATGTTTTTGCATATGTTTTCTTCATGATAATACGGCGGCATCACTAAACATTTAATGCCATAAATATTGTGCTTGGAAGAATGCATTCGCGAGAGATGGATTGCACTGGGATACAAGGAGTGCGAATGTTGATTAAAACATTGAGAAAGACAGAAAATAGACCTCGTTAGATTAGATTTTTGTTGTTGTTGTTAATATAAATGAATACTATTGTAGACGGTGCTTTAACTCTATTATGTGAAAGTTAAAGCTTTGCTGGTGGAGCCTGTCTCTACACGTGACTTTCAGTGAGGCGTTCCCTCATCAGGATACGTGTTTGTACTCCATGTACTGGCGGCAGAGGGAATAACACAAAAGCTAGCTTCCCCCCGACACGCTATTGCAGGCACGCTCAAAACGAGTCAGGCAATGATTTATGGACCTAAAAGCAGCGCAGGAGACCTCAAAAGACCCTCTGGAGACCTCAGGAGACCCTCAGGAGATCTCTAGAGACCCCAAGAGACCCCAAGAGACCTCAAGAGACCTCAGGAGACCCTCAGGAGACCCTCTGGAGACCTCAGGAGACCCTCAGGAGATCTCTAGAGACCCCAAGAGACCCCAAGAGACCTCAAGAGACCTCTGGAGACCTCTGGAGACCTCAGGAGACCCTCTGGAGACCTCAAAAGACCTCAGGAGACCCTCTGGAGACCTCAAAAGACCTCAGGAGACCCTCTGGAGACCTCAAGAGACCTTCAAGGGACCTCAGGAGACCTCCAGATTTTGGCCCATGACGTCACAAATACGGGCAACTTGAAACCGGGTGTTTTCGTGAGGCTCAGAGCCGCTTTAGTGTAATATGTGTCCTTTGAGGTTATGCAAGGTCAGCCATCCCCACAAAGAGGTGCAATACGTCCCAACATTTCTATCCCTCATTTTGCAGTAACACATTTTGACAACGATATGATTGAATCCATTATGATTTAATGTAGGCTCGATTACTAAAATGATCTTTTCATCCTTTCGCTCCGTCCGTCACATGTCAAATCTCGAAACTGGCCCAACGTTCTTGATGAATTGTCTTTTTGTTACTCATTAGCGGGGTTCGAGAGGTCGGGGTCAGGCTTCACCCTTTGACCCCGCAGAGGTCAGACGACGGCCCTGAAGTTGCTGCGGGCCCCTTTTAAACAAGTTAAGCCTATAATGAGTTACTGGGCGTGCACAATTTCTAAGAATACATTTCCCCGCATCAATCAAACTAATGGATATGGATTTGAAAGCACATAAATAATCTTGACCAGTGACTTCTTACCTCTACTTAGCCTTGGATGTGCTTTTGTGGACACCATCAGGGCATCACTCACCGGGTCTGAGCACATCTATTTGATAGCTTTGGTTTTTTGTCCGTCCTGACAAAGTGCTAAATGCAGGATATATTTAAATTAGCATCTCCCGAGATCCATTTGAACTGTTGTGGTCAATGTGTTGTTTGTTGATGCCTCTTATGGTGAAGCAATATGTGAAGAGGAAGGATGCACGGCCGGAAAAGTACTGCCAATCGGTGCGTTATTAAGGTCAGGAAGTTAGAGTGATCAAGTACTTGTGCCGTTTGATTATTGTGCAGTCGTAATTGTCAAGATGTTGGTCCAAGTGAGTTTTAGATCCCATTAAAGTCGGACCACGTCACTTTTCTGAAGGAGAGAACGCTTTTTTTAACGGAGATGTTATTGCTTTGCCTGTAATGATCAACGCTGTTAAATCTCCACGGAGACAAGGGCGTGTCTGACCACTACAGGTCAGGTTACGGGTGAGATCTGTGTAGAGGCGACTCTGCTTTAAATAAGGTTTTAAGTCTTTTTAGCCATTAAAACACCTGCAATTGAACAAAGACAAGTCACGTTTCATGCCATTACTGTAGAACACTCCAGGCAAAGTGATAATATCTCCATGGAGACCAACAGGTGGCTGATCGCTCATAAAAAAAAAAGTTACATAGGGCTCCTTTAATTAAAACTATATCATTACAAAGGCATAAAAAAGACTGAAATAAAATCTATCCATGCAAATAAAAAGCTTTAAATATTACGTATCATAGTGTCTGGATATTAATACTATATTGCCACCAGTACATCGACAATACAAATAATTAATAACAGCTGTAGATTAGAGAAAATGCCGGTCCAGTTCATAAAAATAGACAGTTGTTGGGGAAAAATCATCAAGTTCAATCATTACATTTACATTTTCTCTTTTACAACCAGCACAATTACAGTCAAAACCGTCCATTAACCCAAACCGCAGTCACTCAACGCGCCGGCCATCCGATCTCGCAGGGTCAACCATCTCCGAGAACAAGTCCACTCGGCAGCGTGTTACGGCGAGAAAGTAGCCGCTAATGCGCTAACAGCTCGTGTCAACCGCCCGCTCGGCTCAGATCAATGTCTTTATATGGAGTTTTCCCTCTCGTGCCCCATCGAACTCTGATTTAGCGCTGCGCGAACAAACAAGCATCATGTGTTGTGAACGCTGCTCACCACATGTCCGCCGGTGGGGAGATGGTATCGGCCATTTTGATGTAAATAAGTGTAACTGTGAGAAGGGCCCGCGCGCCGGAGGGCGTTTTGACAAAGTATAAACACTCACACGCTTCATTAAATTCTGTTCAGAAATAACAAATATTAAAGAGTGGGGGGCCGGCAGAGTTAAACAAGTGTTTAAGTTGTTTGGACAAAGGTAAAGAGACCCAGTGTATTGTGAAGGGTTCCATGTTTTGACATGTTTTGACATAACCTTTCTGAAAACATACTTTATAGACGTATTATTTTAAAGTTTTACCCTGTGTTTATTTCATATTTGACTACGTTTGTCCTCTATGTGTATTTGTTTAACTTACGGGAATTATGAAAATGTGAAGGCAATTTTAAAAAATATGCAACGTTTCAAGATGTGGAACTGGATACTTTTTATTTCTATTGTTCATTCGCTGACAAAATGAAATGTTGACCAGGTTTATTCATGATGATGCATTTTCTCAATTTAATCAAGCTCTGATGTTCATCCAAAGCAAATAATATGAAGAAAAATGTAAATATTTAAATGTGCATATAAGTATAATAATACAATTTACATATTAGTTTATGAAATGTCGATCAATTGTTGAACATAGATTATATATATTTTAATGTATTTTTAATTTAATATATTAAATGTATCAATAGTCATACTTGAGTTAAAAAAATATGAAAAATTTGAAGTTTATGTTGAAGCAAAATTATAAAAATTAACATAGTGTAAAACCTAAAATATTAAAAAAGTCACAATTGTGACTGATATGAACAAAAACTGTCCCACTGTTCTGCCCTTTCCTCACCTCCAAGTACATTTTTTGTAGTATTCTTACCTCTCGTCCCCCCACAAAGTATAAATACATGTACTCCTCGCTCGTACGCAAAGTTACCACACTAGATCCATTTTACAACGACCTGCTGCAATCAAAAAGAATAACCACTCTTCCAGCTCCCTCCTTCGCCCTCCCTCGCCTCCCTCCACCTCCCTCGCCCTCCCCCCACCTCCCTCCACCTCCCTCGCCCTCCCTCGCCCTCCCTCCACCTCCCTCCACCTCCCTCGCCCTCCCTCCACCTCCCTCCACCTCCCTCGCCCTCCCTCCACCTCCCTCCACCTCCCTCGCCCTCCCTCCACCTCCCTCGCCCTCCCTCCCTCCACCTCCCTCCACCTCCCTCGCCCTCCCTCCACCTCCCTCCACCTCCCTCGTCCTCCCTCGCCCTCCCCCGCTTTCCCCTTGAAGTATGAAATAATAATCTGTGTGTGGGCCCCGACCGAGCGCTGAGAACGCAAACATTTTACAATAAAAGTTGTTTAAATAAGGGCCCGGGCATAGATGGCTGGGAGATAGAAGACACGGCGCGTTAATTACAAGCGCCCGTTAAAATAAACCGCCGGTATAAAGTATGACTCCTTCAGCCGCCGCCTTCCCGGGTCTGAACCTATAAAACGTCCGCGAGGTGTTTCGTGTTTGGAGACTAAATACAACACTTTGGCTGCAGGTTGTGGAGAGAGAGAGAGAGAGAGAGAGAGATAGAGGGAGGGAGAGAGAGAGGGAGGGAGAGAGAGTGGGATGGAGGGATGTAAGGATGGAGGGAAAGAAAGAAAGAAACAGGGAGTGATTGGGGGAGAGAGCTAGAAAAATAAGGGAGTGAGGGAGGGAAAGGGAGGAGAGATACAAGGAGAACGTGAGGGAGAAGAAGGAGGGAGAGATTGGAGAGAAATTGAAGGAGGGAGCGAGGGAGGGAGGGTGATAAAAGGGGAGAAATACATGGAGAAAGTGAGAGGGATTGAAGAAGAGATGGAGAGAGGTACAAAGAGGAAGGTATTTTGGAAATTGATGGAGAGAGAGACAGAGAGAGGGTGAAAAAGGGAGACTTTAAGAGAGAGAGAGAGAGAGTGGTAAATGTGGAGAGTTGGGTTGTAGAGAACATAAAGGATAGAGTGATGCGGAAAGATGAAGAGAATGAGGAAGAGTGAGAGATTTGGGGAAGAAGAAGCGATGGAGAATTAAAGATGCAGAGAACGTGGAAGAAAAGGGGAGAACATGTGAAAGAGAGATAGAAAAGAGACTGAGGAAGTGATGGAGAGATTGGAGGGGAGAGGTATAGAAAGGAGGTGAAGCGTGAGACTTTTATTGTGTGTCAATAAAATCTATGCAAAGAGGAGAGAAGAGTGGAGAGAGAAAGAGAAAGAGGTGGAGATCTGGGGAAGAGAAACAGTCGGAAAGAGAGGGAAGGGTGGACGGCGAGAACGAGCGAGAAAGAGGGAGAGATCGGAGTGGACGAAATGAAAAGGAAAGAGGGGAGAGTGTGAGAGAGAGTGAAGGAAAGATGAAAGAGCGACGGAGGGAAAGACAAGAGGAGAAAAGGGTGAGCAACAAGCAAAAAGTGGAGGATGGAAAAGCGAGATGAAGAAAAGGTGAATCCTAAAAAACGGAGGAATCTTCGGCGATGGGCGGAGAGATCGAAAGAGGGCGAGCGCCAACGATGGAAGAGAGAAGAGCGAGAGATGAGATAGGGAAGGGCGGAGGAGAAAAAAGGGGGAGGAGAGACTTGGGGGGAAGAGAAACACAACAGCGCTGTACAGTCAACAAAGAAAGCAGTGTTTACTCTGCATTTAAAGACTTATGAATTCTTCTGGCCCCCGCCCGCCCGCCCGCCTCGCTGCTGCGCGCCGCCATTAACCGACGGGGAAAATAGGCCAGTTAAGCACCAGTTTATTATTCTTCTAACTCTGCCCCGAAAACTAATATGTGGCGTTAAAGGCAGTGCAAGTGTACGGCAAAAAACAATAAAAAGATATCCACACCTCATTCTTGTAACTGCTTCACACAGCGAGGGCCAGGAGTTAAAGGGGTGGTGGAGTTAAAGGGGTGGTGGAGGTAAAGGGGAGGTGGAGTTAAAGGGGTGGTGGAGGTAAAGGGGAGGTGGAGTTAAAGGGGTGGTGGAGGTAAAGGGGAGGTGGAGTTAAAGGGGTGGTGGAGGTAAAGGGGTGGTGGAGTTAAAGGGGTGGTGGAGGTAAAGGGGAGGTGGAGTTAAAGGGGTGGTGGAGGTAAAGGGGAGGTGGAGTTAAAGGGGTGGTGGAGGTAAAGGGGTGGTGGAGTTGAAGGGGTGGTGGAGTTGAAGGGGTGGTGGAGTTAAAGGGGTGGTGGAGTTAAAGGGGTGGTGGAGTTGAAGGGGTGGTGGAGTTAAAAGGAGGGTGGAGTTAAAGGGATGGTGTAGTTAAAAGGAGGGTGGAGTTAAAGGGGTGGTGGAGTTAAAGGGATGGTGGAGTTAAAGGGGTGGTCGAGGTAAGGGGATGGTGGAGTTGAAGGGGTGGTGGAGTTAAAAGGAGGGTGGAGTTAAAGGGATGGTGGAGTTAGATCAAATACAAATAATTGGTGAAGATAGAACAAATCCTTTTTACACAGAGACGGAAAAGTTTTCTTTTTCATTTTAATGTGAGTGGGCTCGCATCTCCACAAACCTGCCTCGTACTTGGCTTTTTTCTATGGAAATGCTGTGCTTTTGTCTTTAAAGTTCCACAGCATGTCATAAAACACATCTATCTCTGTGGAAAATATCCCTAAGTGGTGTTTAAACTTTATATTTTCATGGAATCCTAGTGAGTTACAGACTTACCCACAATGCAGAGAGTAACCAACACAAACATGGGAAGGCAGGTATTTCAAAAACTATCACTCAAGTAGAAGTAAAAGTACAAATGTCGTTCTTTTATACAAGTACACCACCTTTTCTTGTGGTTACATGAGAGACATTGTGTTGACATCAGCCACAGGTCAAAGGTCAATGTTTAAAACGCTAAAGCAAGACGTCATACCGTTCTGAAAATGTAAAAGTATTGTCATCATCGTTCACTTCTTTTTACTCTTTTGTCGCGTTAAAAACTGGGCCTTCCCTCTCTGTCAATCACTTGAACTGATCCACAGGACGGACAGACCGAGTCCCTTTAAGCTCCGGCGTGGACGAGGCCGGCGCCGCTCGTAGCTCGGATCTCGTCGCTCGGGTCTGAGTTCGTTCTGTGTGTGGCCCGCGGTGTTAACATAAGAAGAGGGGGGGCGATGGGAAACGGGGGAGCGGGGGGCCGCTGGTAGCTGGGTTGAATTATACCGTGCATCTGCGGCGGCGTAACAGGAGCGCTTGTTATCCACTTAGAACATCAGAAGACGGCAGTTTCCCGCGCCTCTCCGGGCCGTGGCTCAGGATCACCGTAACGTCCGGGCTCTGCGCCGCGGTAACGCCGCACGGGGGGGGGGGGGGGGGAGTTTTTGGAGTTGAAATGTGAGAAACAAGTCATAAAAAAAGACTTTACAATAACTAGACCTCATTTACCCTTAATAAACATGATTAAAGACGTAATTCATAATGCACAAAGAGTTTATTAGCAAGATTAGTCCTTAATAACTACTTATTCATTATTAATTAAATATGCAGTTTTTACAAAGTATTGTTTTAATGTTTAATGTATTAATGTTTAATGCAGAATAAGTGTATTTAAAGGCACCGTATGTGACTTTCTGGAGGTGGAACATCATAATAATATTCCATGGAAATAGAAAGTTCAGACAGGTAGGTATTTTTAATAGATTTTAACGCAATGAAACCATTAAAAAAATAATAAGAAGAAATTAAAAACATGTTTGAATCTATTTTTTGGCTAAAAAGTTGCGTACGGCTCATTTAAATATTTAATATTTGTGTAACGACATATATAAAAACAGCCAAAATTGTTCTTTGTAAAGGTGGAGCATTTTTTTAACTGCATTCGAGTCCATCGAGCCGTCCGAGCGGTGGCGGGCCCTTTAAAGCGCGCACCCCCTTTAAACGCTTTGGATGAGTTCTTGCCCAGTGTTTTCTGGGTAATTTCCTAGCATGATGTCATCGATTACAAACAGGAAGTGCAATTAAAAACCTAAAAAATGTGCTGTTGTGATCACAATTTTGCAACTTTTTAGCATTTTGTAACTGCATTTTCGTCCATCGAGTGGTCCGGGGTTGATCCTGTCGCGGGCCCTTTAAAGCGCGCACCCCCTTTAAAGCGCCACCTCCTCGGGGCGGCGGTCCAGTAGCATGAGGAGGGAGCCGCTGACGTGTGCCGGCCCAGATGAGGAATGCAGTTATGGGGAGATGTTTGTATACATTCAGCCTGTGCCTTTGGAAAGCTGCAGCGCACAGCTTAAAGACATCTGGATGCGATGAACCGCCATTTGTCCAAACAATCACGAATCTTAACCAAAACCACCCAACGCGAGCTTGTGTGCGCTCCAATTTAACTACATACTTGTGCAATACGCCTACGCCAAAAAAACAACAAAAAACCGACAAATATTTTACGGGCGAGAATTCCCCCGGTCGGATAGATCTCTCTTCCATTTGCGTCGTTTTTTTACCATTCTATTCTTCGCCCTCTTCTCGTGATCGTTTGCCGTTGATGTGACTTCGCTTTTTGAGGAGGCGCGGTTAAAATTAAGATGCTTCAAACGAGCTCGGCGTTTGATTATAAACACGCGGGATTTACGACTCGTTATTGCAGCTCGGAGAACGCAGACGCATCAACGGCGGTGCGTCAGATATCATGAAGCGTCGCCGTCTATTGTTGCTACAGTAACTCGGCGTACGTAGCGGCGCAACGACTTTATGGATTTTTTTTTTTGCAGAGAATCAACGGTTTGCCTCCTGAATACAAATGATACAGGCCGCACGGTGCTGCGCTCTTATATTGTATCACAGATATTATGGGGAGAATATATGGCAAAAGAAGGCAGACTTGATCAATATGTAGAAATCGATGTAAACAGTAGTTATATGGGTACATTATACAGTTGTAAAGGGTTAGTGGCTCTAGTTTATGTTCATGAAGTCCAGCTGGGAAGAAGCCATTTTATGTCTATTTAAAGGGCATATGAAAGGTTTTTTATGATTCACTCATTTTGACTTTATTTGGTGTATTTGTACCTGTTGAACACATAAATGATAGTTTTATACTGAGCGAGTAGGTATTTGTGGGAAAAAACTGTAGAAAATGACAGGAAGTGACATCACACCAGGGACACTCATTCCAGTCAAAGTTTTTGAACAACTTTTTTGACTATCTAAATATTATTTCAACAAAATAAAGTCGTCAAATAAAAAAAAATTGTGACATTGGATGAATTTTTTCGCAGTGTTTGCTGGCTAATTTCCTCGTGTGATGTCATCAATTACAAACAGGAAGTGCAATTATGAACTAAATTATAAAAATGTGCTAAATTTGAGCAAAATTCTGAATATATTTAATGTTCAATGAGTAGTTCAACCTGTAGGGGGCCCTTTAATACGAAAATATAAAAAATCCAAACGAAAACATTGATCGTTATGAGGAAAACAAAACGTGCTGTTGAGCTCTGACATCGTACAGGCCTTTTTGAAGTTCATAAAGACTTATTCTGAACATTTCTTCTGTCTAATCACCATCATTACAACTGTGTGCCTGCATTAGCATGTCCGGGGAAAGCTAGCTTGCTTTATCTCGCCTCTGCAAATCCCTCTGCTGCCAGTAGATGAAGAACCACACAAATAACTCCTATATATGAACTGATGTATGCTTTAAGTAATGTAAATCTTAAAACATGAGACTCTAAAGTAAAGCTACCCAAGAGTAAATAGCATTAACGCTACAAATAATGCATAGTTTGTGTCCTCAAAGTTCATGAGCGAGCGTCCCGACTCTTCGCTAACCTCGCCCGGGCGACAAATCCGCAGCACGTACTTTATCTGTGGCGACCAAACGGAAACATTACATATCGCTGAAATGAGATTCTCCGACGCCATTCGTCACGAGCGACGCCGCCGCGCCCGTCGATACCTACGTCTGCCCCTTAATTCCGTTTAAACAATCGGGGCAGGCGTGGCGGCTTTGGATTACGCCAATAGTGTCTGAGCGCGACGGAGGGAGACGAGGACGGGGGACGGGGGGGGGGGACGTGGTGGAGGAGGACGGCTGGGGGAGGGCGGTGCCGTGGAATCAAGCAGGGGGAGGCAGACACGACCGGGATAATAAACGTCATGGAATCTAATCAGATTTCTAAGAGGAATTGATTGTTGTGAGGCAGCCGGTGCACGAGTGGGGTTGACAATACGCCGAAATTTAAGTGTTAATTTTTATGCTAATCCTCTGGCATCTCCGTGTGATGCAATTTGGTTCAGGCAGGCCCTCCACTTTGCCCGCCCGCCGCCGCCGCCGCCGCAGAAGCAGATATGAGATTGTCCCGCGAAAATGTCAGCTTGCCAGACCCTGAAAGCTTGTAATTTATTAGGTATGTTTCTATTAGTATGTGTCACAGTTGTTAGGAGCCACGAAAGCATGCAGCCAGTCAAAGCTAGTCAACACTCTCCTCCCCCGTTTGCTCCAGTATTTATACTTCCACGATATCCAAACCTCGTGTATATTCGAACCAAACGTAGTTATAGTTTTCTCTTACATCTATTACTAAGAACTGAGTGGATTTGTGCAGTGGTTTTGCTCATTTTTTGCTTTTTTGTTGAGTTTAATTATGCTTTTGAAAACACTGCTTGACAAAGAGTAAATTGTTAAGTAAATGGCAAAGGAACGTTAAACTAAACCAGGACGAAATCTGATCTGAACCAAGAGGAGTAAACAGGAACAAATATAAGTACACGAACCAGGGCTAAACAAGAACTAAACCAGGTCCACGACTCCATTAAACTCAAACCAAACCTAAAAAGTGGGAGGTAACAAGTGTAGGGTCCATACTAGGACTAAACCAAGACTAATTTACAAACATTGGGGCAGTGACTAATCCCAGGCTTAAATCTGGACTGTACCAGGACCAAACAGGACCAAACCAAGTCTACATTTGGACTAAAACTGTGCTAAAACAAACTCGGACCGACAAGTATGTGTAGTGTGAACGCAGCCGTAAATAATGCCAATCCAGAATTAAACCAGTCCAAGCCAGGATTAAAGTCTAAAGAAGTTCTACATTTTAAGTAGAAGATTCACCATGACTCATTTTAGATTATTATCTTATTGTTTCCTGTAATATGTGAAAAAAATTAAGTTATCATCTGACGAGTTTATCTTAAACAACCGATAAGAAACACGAGTCAGTGGCAGTAGTTCAGACGTCAAAAAACACGTCGGGTAATTCAGCTTCTGCAACAGGTTTGACTCTGACTTGATCCTAAACGAAACATCAAGACAAAGTAAAACTTAACCTTAACCACACACACACACTCCACACACACACACACACACACACACACTCCACACACACACACACACACACCCACACACTCCACACACTACACACACACACACTCCACACACACACACACACACACACACTACACACACACACACTCCACACACACACACACACACACACTCCACACACACACACACACACACACTACACACACACACCCACACACTCCACACACACACACACACACACTCCACACACACACACACACACACACTCCACACACTACACACACACACACTCCACACACACACACTACACACACACTACACACACACACCCACACACTCCACACACTACACACACACACACTCCACACACACACACAC
>NW_027316167.1:8032896-8057896 GCF_026437365.1 Eucyclogobius newberryi
ATGAATAGTTTGCATATTCTCCTCGTGTCTGAGCGCATATCTAGTCCTCCAAGAATATTTTCGACAAATGTCCGATGACTTCAGCGGCGCCGCTCGAGCTTCGCTAAAACTGAACGTCTGTTATGTTAACCGCCGTTGAACTTTGCGCCCTCTGCTGGTGACGATGGCAAAGAAGTATCTAAAAGTGCTTGAAAAGACAGAATATAGTCCCTGTAAAGATGCATTTATGTCATACTTTGGTCCCAGTTTGAGCCCTGTTTAGTCTGGATGTAGACCTGGTTTGGTCCTGTTCTAGTCCCGTTTTAACTCTGCACTTGTCTGTATTTCCTTTCGCTTAGTTCAATGCACCTATATAACGTTAAGGTATCAAAAAGTCCTTCTAAAGTGTGAAAAGACAGAATATCGTTCCTTTAAAGATGCATTTATGTCATACTTTGGTACCAAATTGGTCCCAGTTTAGTCTTTAGTCCACCTGGTTTGGTCCTGTTCTAGTCCATGTTCAGGCTTGATCTAGTCCAGTTTTAGTTAAAGGTTTAGTCCTCACAATCACCACTAACGATACTGTTAACAGTCTTTCCTATGGCTGCGTCCCCATGTTTAACCCGTGCTAAAGTCACCGCTCCCCTCACTGTACTCAATGGTCCCCGAAAAAACGCTCAGAAAGGTTTCGGATGCAATTCACATATAGGTCAATTAAATGCAACAACATCTGCTCTCTCCCCACTATTTGCATATAGCATTCATATGTTAATGACGCCCCTTGTTTTGTGTTGTTTTTTTCTTCTTCTGCGTGTGTGTACGTGCATGTGCGTTTGCTATTTGTTTCCACGCGTTTTATTTTCTCCCCTGTACTTCCTCCCCTCCTCCCCGTCCCTTTGTATCGCCGAACAAAAAGGGAAAACGCTGAAATTTTTGAATTCATACTTTCTATTTCGAGAGAGAGGGGGAAAAAAGAGCCAAAACTGAACGCAACGCCGTCCTATTTTCCCATTAAAGAGGAGGTTTTTTGAGATCCGCGCGGCGTTTGTTCCACTGGCCCCTGATTTTTTACTACATGCCCCTTTAACAGCCGAGCGAGCCAGACCCTATCTCTTCCCCGAGCAGCTTAATGCCTTATAAATCAATGATGACACAGATGGACGAGCGATAATCTATTTAGAATGCCTCGCAGCCAAAATTGTTGTGCAGATGATTAGCCCGTTATTTTAAAATCCAAAACCCCTAAAAGCTCATTTTATCTTTTCACGATGTTGGGGACGTTTTCCTCTTCATCTTCTTCTGCTTTTTTTTCTTTTTTAGGTAAATCTCCCTCAAATCAAATGGGTGTTGCATTGTGTAAAGAAGCATGTGTGCACTGCTAAACAAGTGCGCTTAAGTGTTCCGGGGTGGCATGGGCAGCTTGAAGAACAAAAGAGGAGATCGCGGGCACGCTTGCCAAGGCCGTAATGATCGGGCATGTTTCTTTAACGAAGGGAGGGGGCAGACCTTTAACAGAACGGTATCTCCGGGGCATTTGCGGATCTGTGTGCGCGAGTGTGTGTGTGTGTGTGTGTGCGCGCGGTGGTCTAGTGGCGACACGAGGGGGGTTAATGGCAATCCAGGGTCTTTGCCCCTTTTCACGGTCGATGAGTCTCAATTTAGTGCGTGTTGTCAGCGGAGGGAAGGAGGAAAGGAGGCAAAGGAGGAAAGGAACCGGGGCGAAGGAGGAGGGAGGAGTGCGAAAATGAAGTGCAGGTTGTCAGATGTGGCAGCTGCTCCGAGGCCCTGATAAATATAAGCCCTTATTGATCGGTTGAAAATGAAAGATCCCCGAGTGGCGTGCAGTATTTAGCTTCTTGTCTGGCTCGTGTCAGCCGTGGCCTTGCCCGGGAGGGATAGGTTTTCAGCGGAGCCTCCGGGCACCGCAGCGCGCCGGCTTTGATTTCATCTTTAACCTTTTTCAGCCGGCGTCGCCTTGACCTCTGCGAGTGGAGCTCGGGCTGAATTTGTTGCGTTTTCATCTCCACGTCGAACAAGCCCCCCCCCCCCCCCCCCCCCCCCCCTCCTCCACCCTTGCCTTTTTTCTTCCTCTTAAAGTCTATATTTCATTGTCACCTCAGCTCTAATCCCACACTCTTTTCTTTGACTGGAAAAAGAAAGGCCGCCTTCGATTTCAGATTTGATTTTGTGTAAGGCTTTTCTTTGCTTTTAGCCGCTTTACATTTGACGTTTGATTCGTTCGCTGGCCTTTCGACTGACGGAAGTGGCCGATGACCACTCAAACCGCCAGTTTCCCTTAAGACATTTTGATCTTAGAATACGTCTTGCATTTCCCTATCTTCTGGTTACAATAGGTCAATCAGGTCGTGAAAGAAAACTTGGTGGCGGTTAGCGGTTAGCGGTTAGCTCGCCCTCGTCCCACCGTGACCCCCGGGTTCTAATGCGTGCGTGCCTTCTCCAGGTGGTCGTCGGGGTAAGCAGAAGTCAGCGAGGAGCGACCGAGGGGGCCCACTCCATCCTAACAGGCGGCGTCAGTCCAGTATGCTGTTGGCGTGTTAAGGTGAGCTCGCACACACGGTTCAACTTCAAAGCAGGTCACTGGCAGGATTCACACACATATACAGCAAATACCTTTTTACTTCAGCCATTTGAGCATTTGAATTACATGTGTTAGTGATGGAAGCAAGCAGCAACCTCAAATAAGTACAAATTTGATTATATTTTGATTACCGTATTTTCCGGACTATAAGTGGCACTGGAGTATGTGGCACCAGCCCAAAAATGCATAATAGAGAAGAAAAAAACATATATAAGTCGCACTGGAGTATAAGTCGCACCGGCCAAAAAATGCATAATAGAGAAGAAAAAAACATATATAAGTCGCACTGGAGTATAAGTCGCACCGGCCAAAAAATGCATAATAGAGAAGAAAAAAACATATATAAGTCGCACTGGAGTATAAGTCGCACCGGCCAAAAAATGCATAATAGAGAAGAAAAAACATATATAAGTCGCACTGGAGTATAAATCGCACCAGCCAAAAAATGCATAATAGAGAAGAAAAAAACATATATAAGTCGCACTGGAGTATAAGTCGCACCAGCCAAAAAATGCATATTAGAGAAGAAAAAACATATATAAGTCGAACTGGAGTATGAAATGCGGTTGCAAGTGTGAAAATAACAAATAATATCACATATAAGTCGCTCTGGAGTATAAGTATAAAAGTATAAATATAAGTATAAGTCGCACCCCGGCCAAAACTATGAAAAAAGGTGCAACTTATAGTCCGGAAAATACGGTAATCATTTGCCAATTGCGAAAGTTATTGTCATTATTATTTATTTGTATTATATTTCCCACTTTTTAAAGCAAAATACGAGTTGTTCCATTGGTAATTATTTTGGTGATCAAGATTTAAGCGATTTGAACTTATTTAACAAACGCACACATGGTTTTATTTCTTCCATTGCTCATCGTAAATGCACTTAACATACAGAACGACCCTAAAGCCTTCAGTTTGCACACGTGTCTTGCCCGAGGACACGACGGCAGTGCCATCGTCGGTAGCAGAAATCCAACAGCGGTTCCCCGAGTTGGTGCAAACGTCAGAAACTCCATATTCTATACGGGTACACGGGTGTTAATGGGGTTAAAGCGTCCGGGAGGTAAGTTGGGACACGGAACGATTCCTCCTGGCTGGAGAATAGACTGCTGGCATTGATCTGTAAGCCGATCCAAAGAGTGGTTACTTCTGAGAATCACCGTGTTTTGGTGGTGGAGTCCGTGAAGAGGAAGGATTACGTCAGCAGATACAGCTCAATATGTTTCACATCATGCACATATGCACATAAATATGACATTATTGCGTATGAGTATGACAGTATTATTATTATTATTTTTTTTTTAGTTGAATCTAATCTAATCTAAAAAAAAAAAAAATATTGCGTATGAATATGACAGTATTGCGTATGAGTATTGCACATGAATCTGACATTATTGCGTATGAATATGACATTATTGCGTATGAGTATTGCACATGAATATGACATTATTGCGTACGAGTATGACAGTATTGCACATGAATATGACATTATTGCTTGTGAGTATGACAGTATTGCACATGAGTATGACATTATTGCGTATGAGTATTGCACATGAATATGACATTATTGCATATGAGTATTGCACATGAATATGACATTATTGCTTGTGAGTATGACAGTATTGCACATGAGTATGACATTATTGCGTATGAGTATTGCACATGAGTATGACATTATTGCGTATGAGTATTGCACATGAATATGACATTATTGCGTATGAGTATTGCACATGAATATGACATTATTGCGTATTGCACATGATTATGACATTGTTGCGTATGAGTATTGCACATGAATATGACATTATTGCGTATTGCACATGAATATGACATTGTTGCGTATGAGTATGACATTATTGCACATGAATACGACATTATTGCGTATGAGTATTGCACATGAATATGACATTATTGCGTATTGCACATGAATATGACATTGTTGCGTATGAGTATGACATTATTGCACATGAATGTGACATTATTGCGTATGAATATGACATTATTGCGTGTGAGTATTGCACATGATTATGACATTGTTGCGTATGAGTATTGCACATGAATATGACATTATTGCGTATGAGTATTGCACATGAATATGACATTATTGCATATGAGTATTGCACATGAATCACGTGCTTAGTGAAGAGCTGTATTTGTGATTTGTGTATTGCGTGGTTCATGCAGTATTTGAGAACACAAAGTCAGTGGACCTTGTTTCTATTACCGTATTTTCTGGAATATAAATGGCACCAGCCCAAAAATGCACAATAGAGAAGAAAAAAACATATAAAAGTCGCTCTGGAGTATAAATAGTATAAGTATAAGTCGCACCCCGGCCAAAACTATGAAAAAAGGTGCGACTTATAGTCCAGAAAATACAGTACTAACTTGTTTTCGATCAATATTTCCCTTTGAATGTAAAACAATGATCTCGTTCACTCCATTTAGAATCAACATCGCGGTTTAAATGATCAAAATCTACCACAGTTTATCGCTAAATACAATTTTTAAAACAAGAGTACAATGGCTAAATCGGCGCACACGTAGCTCTGAATATGCAATCGTCTCCAGCGCACACGTATGCTAATCTTCGCGCCGTTTTGGTTCCCTGCTCCGGGAGTCGTGCAGATCAGTGATTGCCGCTAACGCTACACAGCCACATCTGATTTGCAAAACTGTGGCGCTTTTGGTTCTTTTACAGTAAAGGATAAAACGCGGCGCAGACACCAGCCGCCGCGCACAAACCGCCACACACTCCAACTGTTCGTCATTCACTCCAGCATTTAGTCTTATCCCCAAAGGCACCCTCTTAAACCACGACGCACACGCACACACACGCGCACACACACGCGCACACACACGCACACGCATACACACACACGCGCGCTACACTACAGTACACTGCTGCTATGTGCGCCCGACAGAACTTGTAACAATCTGGATTGTGATAATCTATGATAATCATCCACCACATGCCACCTAAAAACACACATGGGTGGCATTCAGCGCCCGCTCCGGCTGCTTGTTTCGTCGCCTCTCGCCTCCCTCCGCGGCTCCTCCAATGTCACTACCTCCAGCGTCAATGTCATCAGCGCGCCTCCTTATCCCGCTCTTTATGTACGAGGGCCCGCGCGCGCATCCGGAGGAACGAGGGGTGCAAATCCCGGAGCAATTTATGTTTGGCATTAGAGTAATTGAATCGCACTCGTATATCAAAGTAAGAAAAGTTGCGAGGCGGCGGTGTGTTGTAAACGCGAGGTGAGGATCCGTGAGAACGTGCATCTCGTCTTCAGAACAATGTGTGCCATCTTCTTCTTCTTCTTCTTTTTTACTCTCTCACTCGCTCCCTCCTTTAGCGAGATGGATGATAAATTCCCAGCCGGAGCGCCAGCAACAGCTGTTGGCAGACAGGCCTGATATGAGAATAGCAGCATAGGATGAGCAGGCATTAAAAATTAATATGCTATTTAGCCTAGGTGTATTTTAGGTATTTGACATTTTCATGTCCGGGACACACTAAATTTATTCATAGTACAGGAAAAAAATAAGAAATAAAGAAATAATACCAAGGGAATGGTTGGAGGGAGGGGGAGGGGTGTTCTGGTTGTGTGGTCACCTGACGTCGCCGTAGCCCCGCCCCCCTGGAGGAGCTCAGACTGGACCTCACATCTGCCTCTGCTCCGTGAGGACGTAGCGGACCCTCGTACCGTGAGCTCCGCCCCCCGTGAGCTCCGCCCTCACAGTGGCAGTGGAGCAGATGCTGGCAGACGTGGGGCCCCGGGGCGTCGCTTTCAGATCCCGCTCGACTTTTGCCCTTTGATAAAAGCAGGTTTGATGCAGACGGGCGGTTTTAACACGTCGCCGCGACAAAACGAGGGTGTCGAGCGGCGAGCGGTTCATATCGAGGCGCGTCGCATTCCTCTGCGTCGGAAATAGGTGCGAGGTCACGGCGAGTCTTGAAAACCTTTTTTACAAATGGGCTACGAACAATCTTTAGAGTGTGAGAAAGTGTTTTAAACGTCTTTTCCTTCCATACTCCAGGTTCTGAGGAGAAACACAGTATATTTATCAAATCCTAAATGTCAAACTTTTTTTAACGTTCTAAAAATGAAAGCCATTTGTTTAAGCAACTTCTCGTCCTCAACGTTTGGGTCCTAAATCCTCAAATATATCTGGAACAGAGCGACGAGAAGGAGAAAGTGTACACACGGAGCGTTCTAATTGATCCAGATTAGGACCTAAACGCAGCTGTCATTTCACGTCCAATACTCAAACTTTACATTCTGTTCATTTTATACAAGATTAGCCCAGATTCCTCCAAAGAACGTCGTGAGAGATGAGATGGACACGGGAACGTTGTGTACGAAGTCAAGGCCTCGGGTTTGGGAAGAAGAGGTCTTTACAACGTCACAGAACATCTACAAGGATTTATGTTTTACTCACAGTTTGGGTTTTATAGCATTATTAAAGATATTGTATATATATATATATATATATATATATATATATATATATATATATATATATATATATATATATATATAATAGATAAGAAAAAAAGAAAAGTAAATCAAAGTAAATAAAATAAATAAATAGGTAAATACAAATAAATAAATAAATAAAAATAAATAAAATAAATAAGTACATAAAAAATAAATAAAGTTAAATTTGTTTTAAATACATTAAAAAAAATAAAAAAATAAAAGCAGTAGAAAATGAATTGATAAAATAAAATAAATTAAATAAATTAAAAAAAAAAAAAATATATATATATATATATATATATATATATATATATATATATTTTTCAAATATTTTTTTCAAATCACACTATAGGGATTTTGCTTGGGTGGTAAAGTAAGTGCATCAACTCCATATAAATGTCCATTGTCACTTGAACCACTCGACAGCTTGTCTGGTGTCAATAGCTTATTTCAATGTAGTATTACATTCCAAAAGTACCCATCCACTTTTCCCACTGTAGATGTTTTGAGTCCCAGATGTATTCTTGAATCAGGTGCTGTGTTATATACATTAATAATTTGCACTGCTTTAGCCATCTCACTGCAATATTTATGAACATTTGGACAGTCCCAAAGCACACGCTGGACTACTTAGCAACCACAGTACTACTTAGCAACCACATTTTCTCCAGTAACAAGCATTTCCTTTTGAACAGTGTGTACTCGGTGACGGCGGTGACATGTCGTCGTACTGTGATTCCAAATACTTCATGCTCGTCCTTTGAGACGGCGAGAAGTTTCACAAACGATTCTTATGTTAACTTATGATAATTGTTAGAATGTCAGTCCCATAAAACATCCCAAACATCAACGATAACGCTCTCCTGGTCCGAACATGTTACCATCACATTTAAAAGTGATTGAACTCCTGTAATACACAGACGGCGACTGCATTTGAAGCATATTCCTGAAAATGCCTTTGGTGATGAGTTGACAGGTGTTTTAGCTCCGAGCCGGCGGTATATTAGCTCCTTCATACAAAGTGCAGATATTTAGTCCCGTAAAGTGCACGCACCTGCTCACACTTCAGCCCAAACATCAGCCCCACGTCACGCCTCCGTCACACGCCTCCGTCACACGCCTCCGTCACACGCCTCCGTCACACGCCTCCATCACACGCCTCCGTCACACGCCTCCGTCACACGCCTCCGTCACACGCCTCCGTCACACGCCTCCGTCACACGCCTCCGTCACACGCCTCCGTCACACGCCTCCGTCAGAACACTTTAAACTACAAGCTCGTGTTCTATTTGATCACCTTGTTCCAGTTGCATATGTGAGATTTAAAATACGGCCGAGTATGTGGAGTATGTGGAGTATGTGGAGTATGTGGAGTATGTGGAGTATGTCGCTGGGAACAGTCGAGGAAAAACAAAGAGCGTTCTGCTATTACATATATTAAGATTTATTTAGATTTTTCCTGGCAAAAGATTTGATTGACAGAACAAAGATGGCGTTTAAGACTTTTAAGACGTTTAAGATCTAAATGTTACATCGTGATACTTACTCGCTAATACTTTAAAACTGTTAAAACTTCGACAAAATCCATAGTTTCCTAAAACACGATAAAAACTTTCTCAAAATTAATTAAAAAAATAAAATAAAAAGGGTGAACCAAGACTGAACTAGGACAAATACGCTCAAAACACTTGAAAACAGTTACATGGTATATATATGTATATACTCTCTCTCTCTCCCCCTGCACCCGCTCCCACTCTCTCTCTCTCTCCCCTGCACCCTCTCTCTCTCTCTCTCCCACTCTCTCTCTCTCTCTCTCTCTCTCCCACCCTCTCTCCCACTCTCTCTCTCCCACTCTCTCTCTCTCTCTCCCACCCTCTCTCTCCCACTCTCTCTCCCACCCTCTCTCTCTCTCCCACTCTCTCTCCCACTCTCTCTCTCCCACTCTCTCTCTCTCTCTCCCACCCTCTCTCTCTCTCCCACCCTCTCTCTCTCTCCCACTCTCTCTCCCACTCTCTCTCTCCCACTCTCTCTCTCTCTCTCCCACTCTCTCTCTCCCACTCTCTCTCTCTACCACTCTCTCTCTCTCCCACCCTCTCTCTCTCTCCCCTGCACCCTCTCTCTCTCTCCCCTGCACCCTCTCTCTCTCTCCCCTGCACCCTCTCTCTCTCTCCCCTGCACCCTCTCTCTCTCTCCCCTGCACCCTCTCTCTCTCTCCCCTGCACCCTCTCTCTCTCTCTACAGCACCATACATCTCTATTGCTCGCCGGCAGCTCCTTGGCGTCGCCGTACTGCCGCCGCGCACTGTATATACACCTCCTGTTATTACCTTGGGGAACGTTTAGCAGCTCAATGTTTAACACCGTAACCTCGACTACAGCGGCAGCGGCGGCGGCGGCGGCAGCGGCAGAAGAAGACAGGCAGAGGAACGAAACCTGGAAGGCTGAAACTGTAGACGAGCCCTGTTCCAGTGACGCCGGTGATAAAAACGACAAGGAAAGAGACAGAAAAAGAAAGGAAAGAAAGACAAATGTGTGCGACAAGAAATTCAATACATGCACTGTGAAAAATAAAGTGTTACATTTGGCTTGAATTCAATATCTTCACTAAAAAATGACAAAATGTTGACTATGAAAGACATTTTTTCCCCACAATTTAATATTTTGAGTTAATCCAAAGCAAATAGTTTGATTTCAAGTACTTCTAATCTCTTTAAAATGTACATGAATCAAATATTTCAATGGATAAAGCTGCACGAACATAATGTTAGCCTTTCCACCTTTTAAATGTCTTTTTGAGTAGTTTTAACTAGTCCAGATTCATTTAGTTGGTAGCTGTATTTTTATTTTTAACTTGACATTTTTAGTCAGGTTTAATAGTCTGTTTTTTGAGTCTTAATATTATACTTCATTGAGAAATAATTTAGCTTATAACAAGGAAAAAATATCGAAAACTGTCTCTAATAAACCCCAAAACAACGACATCTAGACTTGCTCACGAAATAAATCAAAACCGCTCAAATGACATGATTCATATTCTATTTTCGAGACAATGCACCTCTTCCAAATCACATCTTTTTTCATCCGTCACAAGGATGAAAAAAGCGCCGAGAGCTCCTTAAAGCCACGGCTAATTCTAAGTGATATCTCTACTACAAAGTAAACACAAATCAAAGCGCTCGAACCAAAGAGGCGCCGGCGCTTATTTGAAAGTCATCTTAACAACCTCCTTCATTTGCGCGCTTTCTTCCTCCCGTTGCTCGGCATTGATTTCACGTAACCGGGGTTAAGTGAAAGTACGTCGGGAGGCGATGGATCCACTCGACTCCGCGCGTCTCGGCGGCGGCTGGCGCGTCCGTGGAATCCGAGCGCCGTTTGTCTCTTCGCATCCATCGCCTCGCGCTGATCGCATTGTGTCTGACATTAACCGCCTAATTAAAAGTTAAGTAAGACTTTAGTTGTTTGCCGATTCGCCGGGGCCCGTTGCCGTTGCCGACGCCGCGGCCGACGAGCCTTTGAGTGGGGACGCTCGAGGCTGATTGCTGTCGCTCTCGATCAGTCGAACGCCGTCCGCCCGACCCCCCTTTTTAGTAGCATATTGTGTACATCAAGCGCACCCCCCGCACTCGAAGCCTTTCCCTGACAGGAGGAGCTGTGGGCGTTGAAGTCTGTCTCAGAGGAGTTTTAGGGAGGCAACTTGACAGATCGCGGCGCTATACCAAAGGAGAGGAACCCGAGCCGGCGTCCGTGTTAATCAGCCGCAAAACGCTAACCGGCGAGAACAAAGCGCTCGGGAAAGGTGCTTGTTTCAAGTGGGAAATGTTCAGGGGACGAAAGGAAAGCGTTGGGGGGTCCGTTTTCCAAAACCTTCAGGACGGGTGAAGATGACTTGTGAGGGCGTCGCCAGTTTTTTTAAGATAATTCGTTCGCTAACGTGAGAAAAAAAGGAAAAGAAAACCATAAATCAACAAGAAGTCGTACATTTTATTGGTTCGTTTCTGGAGCTCTTTTGATTCTTTTTGAACGTTAGAAAGCGCTGGGGGGTCCGTTCTCCCAAACTTTTGGACGAGTGAAGATGACCAGTTTCTGTAAGCTAATTCGTTCGCTAACGTGATGAGAAAACAAGCAAAAGAAACCCTTACATCAACAAGAAATCGTACACTTTATTGGTTTGTTTCTGGAGCTCTTTTGATTCTTTTTGAACGACGAAAGGCGTGATTACCTCAACTGCAATGTGATTAAAAAGAACTAGAGTATTAACAAGAAACGGAATCAAATAAGTAAAATGGTCTTGCTTAAAGAGATGTTGTGCATGAACTTGACTCGTGCTGGGTCCAAACTGGGACTATTTCGTAAACTAAACCCCCGGTGGATCAACTCGGGACTAGAACAGGATCAAACTAAATCAAAATCACGACTAAACTGGGTTGAAATGAGCCATTTTCCAACCCGGTGCCGGACATGTCTTTTTGCAGTACATCAGTAATAATTGATATATGTGGGCCGGCTGTCACTCCCTGCTCGTCTCGTACATGCACACTGACACATCTACACTTCACCCCTCTAACTCTGTGGGCCTGACCTGCCACCGCACCAACACGCACTAGACAAAGATTGATGAGCTCCAGAAAGAAAGAAAAAAAAAAAAACGATGAAAAACTGAAGGTGCATCATCCCACAGCTCGGCAAAAGGCCCTAATGTTCTATCAAAGTAACTTCCAGCGTGTTAACGACGAGACCGCCTCCCCCCCCTCTCTCTCTCTCTCTCTCTCTCTCTCCCCCTTTGTGGCGGCGCTCGCTCGCCCCGGCAGGCTTCCTGAATGAAAGTGCGGGCTTCCTGTTCTTTGATATGCACGGCCACATCTGGGGCGGCCGCTCGCTGGGCCCCGCCGCTTAATAACAATCACCTTCCCTTTCACTCGGCCCTGATTGTTTCTAATTCGCTCTGACAGATAGTAGCTGACAAGCCGCCCGCGCCTCCCTCCCTGCGTGACCCGGGCTCACTCAGCACACTTATAAGGCCTGTCATTTTTAATATTTGATTTTCACTTTGGAAAAAGTTATGTGTTTTAGAGCCTGCCACAGTGGCCGAGCCCCCCCCCCCCCCCCCCCCCCCCCCCGCTCGTATGATGAAATCAGTATTTAACTGAGCCCACGGCACACGGCCATCCCCCCCCCCTCTTTGGCCTTTCCGCCGCATCCCTCGCCATATCTCTATTCTCCATTAATTGTCTTTCTCTCCCTCTCTCTGCCTTCATCATTTACCTCGCCGCTCGTTCTGTCGCTTTCGCTCAATTTCTCCTTCTCTCTTAGTTTATGAAGACAACTGGGAGAAGGTATCGACAGACTTGTGTTAGCCCAGTGACACAGCAGAGGGGTTTGTGGCCCGATTTGGGATCTGACTCGGATCAGAGGGAAGTGGCCTGGCAAAGGCTGTTGTAGGAGTTATTTGTCTGAATAATCCTCGGGGCGTCTCGTGTGGG
Organism: Eucyclogobius newberryi; assembly: GCF_026437365.1. Taxonomy (NCBI): domain Eukaryota; kingdom Metazoa; phylum Chordata; class Actinopteri; order Gobiiformes; family Gobiidae; genus Eucyclogobius; species Eucyclogobius newberryi. Next base: position 8,045,444 of record NW_027316167.1, read on the forward strand.
CGGATCAGGCCGTGCAGCGGAGAAGTGACAAACAGCAGACGTGGTGTTTGTGATTCCAGATCAGTCGCCGTTCCGTGGTCTGAGCGAAGAAGCCTCCTGTAGCATGACGGCGTAAAAAGCTCTGCTCCAATGGTAAACGGGTGTGGCCGGCGTTGATGCACTTTCTATTCGGGCTGCGACTAACGATTATTTGCTCTTCTAGTCAGCGGTTCATTTTTGTATTCGTAATCTAGTCAAACTGTGCCTTGGGACTTAAATACACAGCCAAATAAAGGTCGAAATGTGGTGACTGAAGGCGTCTAGATGCAGCATATTTATAAATAAAGTGTATTATTGATGAGAATCGGAAATAGTTTGACATTTCGATTTGATAATGCCACCGTCTTTGCAACAAAACGTCTTCTTGTGTGCGCTTTAGAGACCGTATAGTCCAGACGACGACGACAATTATCAAAATGTGACTGTGATTATTTTTCATAGTCGACCAGTCACGATTGGTCGATAGTCGCTCGATCGTGTCAGCCATACTTTTGAGGAATTTTCGATACCCTGGGCAAAGCTTATCGAGGTTCAACCCTGGAGCCAGTATGACCCCTTCGCCCCCGACACAACAGACCCCTTTCGCCCCCCCTCGCCTACTCCCCTGCACAACACAATAAATCCATACGCAACACCACTTAAACTAACACTAAAACATAATTCTTCCAGTCTTTAAATCTGACATTTCCTGACATCGCCGCCGCCGCAGTCGCACTCACGGGGCCCCGCACTGTACGAAGCCACGGGACACACAGTGGCACGTATCGACCAAAACAACCGCCCGCGTCCACATCCGCCCGTCAGACATGCAGCGCGCCGGCCCCACGGCGTTATTTGCTTTCCATCGATCCCCATTAAAGGTATATGGAGCCGCGTAAAATGCATATCAGGTCGAGTGATCATTAAACGAAAGGATAGATTCATTGACAGCTTGACGGATGACATTTTGCCGAGCGATCCATACCAGCCTTCGATGGAAACACAATTTGGAGCTTAAGACAAAGACAAAGGCGGCGGCGGAAACGGACGGAGGAGGACAAGGGGGATGAGGAAGCGGAGAAGCATAAACAGGGAGATACGCGCGGCGGACAAAGAATCGACACATCTGCCATTTTATGAACCTGCGCGCCATTTTATACTGCGATTCATATCACCGCGCCAAAGAGGAGTCTAAAGATCGGGCGCGGCGTGATTGCGGTGTAGAACTGGATGTATAGGAGTGTGCGGCACGTCCGCCAATTCGAGGGTTTTGTGCAGGGATGTCACGATGTCGGACTGACGTTATTGACGCCGTGACTGAACAACAGTGGAATCTTTAATCGTCGAATAGATGAGCGTTATACCATGTGACCAGCTTTATGGAATCAAACTTTCTGAATGATAAAGTAGTTGTACTTTGACGTTTGGCTTTTGGGCTAGGGCAGGCTATGGAGGCTGTACATTAATTAGAAATTACAGGTTTTTGCTTTTAAAATTGGTTTAGTTTCAGGATTATATTGAGTGATGCATAAACGTGGTCATCTGAATAATAAGAAACTCTTTAACGAATGCAAAAAAGGCCCAAAATGGATCAATCAATGGCCCAAAAGGGTAATAAAAGTCATATTTTAAACATCTAAACATGAAAAGAAGCAACACATATCATCACCTGGTTGTATTGGCGTCGCGTTGGCATTTTTGTAGTCGACAAGGATCATTGGAAAGACCTTTTGACCTTTGGTTGAGCGAGAAGAGTTGTACATTTATCTTCTTTCTCTTTGAATCGCTGCAGATTAAAGTTTCCCGACAGTGACATTTCTTTAGTTTTGTCACTGTTGGTTTAACTTGAGACTCTGAGCGTCGGATGTTGGATTACGACAGGATGTAGAGTTCGTGAAAAGGCCACGATACTTTTAGATAAATGCAGTGGCACATTACAGCCAACGAGACAAAAATACTCTTTACTTTCACATTATATTCAAATCATGTATATATATCATTTGATCCGATCTTAATATGAGATTTCATAAGTCATATTGCTGCTCGTTTGCCTGATTCGTTGCAAATGGACTTCCAAATCTCTCCCAAACACCACTCCCCTTCAGCGCCTTCATCTCTACTCTGATTCCGGGACACCCAGGGGCCCCGGGCGCGCCCCCTGAACGCCGCTCTCCTCGCTTTCTTTTCTGACGACACAAAAAAACAAAACACAACTAATTGGAGTACTACTGCATGTTTTCACTAAAGGCACAATTTAATTACATTTGAGCTGGGAACGAGTATTTTGGGAACGTCTGGATGTGCGTTCGACAAATGGAGCGGATGAAAAGCAATATTTGTTTTGCTTTGATTAGCGAATGGGCAGTAATTTGTTAAGGAGAGAAGAAAACGCACATTTAACCTCGAGCTTTCAGTCAGCGACGGACCGCACACAGACACACACACACACACACACACTCTTGTTTCACTACATGTGCTTAATGCGTGCTACATAGGAGTACACTGCTAAACATGAATGAACTCCTTGCTCCTGGCTCCTGGCTCCTAGCTCCTAGCTCCTTGCTCCTTGCTCCTGGCTCCTTGCTCCTGGCTCCTAGCTCCTGGCTCCTGGCTCCTTGCTCCTGCCCTCTCTTGATCCCGTTCCGTTTTGTTTTGCCCTAGTTTTTTGTCTTCTAGGACGCGCAGTCTCTGTCCTGTGGTCCTCGCCTTCATAAATCCTTTATTAATAAATCTGTGAATAATGTAAAGAGTATTGTTTTCTCCAAGGTTGTATTAATAAACATGAATGAATTTATTTGTCTTCACCAAAGCATGATTAATGCACATTAATGCCTGGATATTGTTCACTGCACTTTGCATCACAGCACACATATTCCACACATATTCCACACATATTCCTCCCGCCCTACTTTGCCTACTTCTCCTTGCCCCCCCCCCAAAAAAAAAAAATAAAAAAAAAAAAAAATATATATATATATATATATATATAAAAACAGACATATCAACATTAAATATTTATGGCATAATATTAATGGTTTTGTAAAGAAAATAACATGTTATTAATTATCTGATTAACAACTGATTAACCTTTTTTATTAAACACGTGATCCGTGCATCATCGACTCAGGATATGTCTAGTGAGTGCGCGCCGGAATAATTATTTTTGTGTCTTTTCTAATTGCAAAAAATCGCATGGCTGAACTATATGCGTGTGTGTGCGTTCCCCTTGACACATGCACACAGGCTGCTCCGGTTCTCACTTGTTCAAACAATCCTGGCGTAGTCGGAGATGACAATGCGGGATAAAGGAAAAGGCAAGAAAATAGAACGCACAAACACCAGATAAGCAGAGAATTCTTTCACGTCGCACGAGAACAAGAGCCTAAATTTAGCGGCAGATCGGGTTCAAAACAATGGGGTTTTAAATCACATATCCGTCGATTCTGCGGCGGTTTCGCGATGGGAAAGTGGAGGGAAAAACAGGGCTTTTGGGACAAAACACGGCCGCTCTCCGCTCTTTTCTCCGCTCATCTCCACCGACCATTGTCCCAAGTATTTTTAGTTCTTCTTCAACTGAGAGACAATTGCGTTACTGGCGTCGGCTGCAGATTAGGCAGGACTGAATGTGAATCCACTGATATGTTGTTCAGTCACGTCTTTGTTGGGAAAGGAAATCGCAACTAAGAAAGATGTTCCGCTGCAACTATCGGACGTACGTAACTTGATAATATGTGAGTACTTTTGCCTTTTTTGGACGGTAAGAAAAATGCCCTTCGCTCCCTTTCCTCTGTAACAAATGACACATGAGGCACAGCTGACGATCCACAGTTTATGTACTCTGAGCTTGCGTTCAGCCTTCCAGTTTCAACCTCTATTTCTGAATTAAATCAAAGTTGAAGTAGTTTGAGCACACCCTCTTTCTTTTCACCCCAGAGAACATACTGTTAAACCTGTCCATTGTGGCTAAATCAGACGGCTCCCCGCGTTCTGCAGCAGTATTCATCAAGTATTTCATCTCCCGTAAAACCCGGAAGTAAGAGCAGCAGAGTTCGTCCACCGAAGCATCTGAAAAAACCTGTTGCTAAGTCATGCACACGGCCCAAAAAGTCATGCACATGCCCAAAAAAGTCATGCACACGGCTAAAAAAGTCATGCACATGCCCAAAAAAGTCATGCACACGCCCAAAAAAGTCATGCACACGGCTAAAAAGTCATGCACACGCCCAATAAAGTCATGCACATGGCTAAAAAATCTTGCACACTGCTAAAAAAGTCATGCACACGGCTAAAAAGTCATGCACACGCCCAAAAAAGTCATGAACACGCCCAAAAAAGTCATGAACACGCCCAATAAAGTCATGCAACACTGCCAAAAAATTATGCACAGGCCCAAAAAAGTAATGTACATGCCCAAAAAACATGCACACGCCCAAAAAAGTCCTGAACACGCCCAAAAAAGTCATGCAGGTGATGGACCAAAGGGTTTGTGAGCGCTAGGAACGAGCTTTAAATACCAACATTCTCCTTTTGTAGCACTTATTAGCTATAATATCGACTCACAGTACACTAGCATTTGACTTTGCCTCAGTAGCATTTATATTTCACAAAAAGCCAGTTTAGTACACCGGAATATTGTTTTTGCACGGCTTGCCACTGCCATTTTTGGTTCCTCAATCTCTTCCCCATGCCTTATTTTAAATGTTTAGTTGACCTAGCATTATAACCCCAGAATAAACATCATCTCCCATTTGTCAGTGCTGTTATGGTACAGTGGTGTTTGGATAAGGAAGCCTCTCCACGCACACACACAGAATAGATCGAAACACTGCGCTGTATAAATAACTGATTCCTGTTTGAATTGTCTTTGTGTAGAGGAAGCTCCACGTGTCAACACTGCCACACGTCCTGCATTTCTTATTATCCCCCTCAAGAATTACTGGCATTAAGCAGGTTTTTGTTAACGTTCATTTAGTTTAAAAGAATCGAACTAACTATGATAAACTACTATGAGTTTTTATCCTTTGTTTACTGTACATATGTTCATATTTGACTGAAAGGAAACAAAAGGACAAATTATCAGTGTGATTTTATTTTTTCGTCCAACAAACTTTATTTCATTTTCGTAGCTTTGTTTGTCGAGCTCAATTCGTACACAACAGGAAAAACATGCATTGAAAAAAAAAATCACAAAACAGATAAAAGACATAAAAGAAAAGAGTGCAGACACATTGTTTCAGTCACATGCACAGCTAAACAAAGCTGTTTTTAGCTTGGATTTGAACGTTGTCATAGTAGAACCTGTCTCACATCTTCAGAAAGACTGTTCCAGATTTTAGCTGCATAAAACCGAGCACATCGAGTTCAGCTTTTACCCACAAATCAAAAGAAAGTTGGTTAAAATCAACAACAAAAAAACAAAAGCACATGTCACGTGTCTTAAAGCAAGACTCTACAAGGCCTTTCCCAGTCTGTTTGTCGCTAGTCACACTTAAAAGTGGCTTCAAAATAGAAAATTAAGGTATGTTACAATGCAGTAGAAAAATAATGCCCCCAAATATAGACAAATTCATTATTTTTGCAGGTGATTTTGCACCAGACGCTCTCCTTTACACAAAACATGCTTAAACCAATTGCACAAAAAGCACTGTCTCATTTTGATCATAATAATTCCAAACAGAATACATGTACTTTTAAACTATTACACCATTTAATAACAGATAATAGAAGCTTTTCTCTGCACCGGCTCACATCCTCTATGCAGTCTTATTTAACCACGATGCCACTGCCCCAGAACTTTGATTCACCACATCAATTCCCTTTGGCCTTCTTCATTTCACTACAGTTTTTCCACATCTTCCTGTCTTCGTATTTCTATTTTTTTTTTGCAAGATATCAATTTTAATCCTATCATCAAAATAAAAAGGTCATATATTTCTTCCTCCCCCAATTTCTCCAACCGTTCAGACTGTGGTCATCCTCGTGTGTATTCACTTACAAGTTAGATTTCTTACAGTCCCTTGGCGACTTTGCACATTTTCTCTCATAGCGTTGGATGACATTAAAATAGCTACAATGCCCTTCACTAATAATTGGCAACCCACATTCAGCCTATAGTGTCGTAGATAACTTTGTTTTGTAGTTTGGGAAATGTTTTAAGCCCTGATGTCCAGCTGTGCTCCTTACATCAGGCTGGAAGAAGGTTATACCATGTTTGTGTGCAGCATTTTTCAAGATTAAAAACACAAATGTAGTGAAAATTGAAAAAATAAAATTGAAAAAATTGAGGGGGAAAGAAAAAAAAAGGAACAAAAATAAAAAGGAATTGAAAAAATTGAAGAAAAAAATGAAAAAAATCAAAACAGGACAAAAAAATTAAAAAAGGAACAAAAATAAAAACAAATTGAAAAAAATTGAAGAAAAAAAAGAAGAAAAAAAAGAAAAACGTTTTTTTAAAAAATGAAAAAAAAATGAAAAAAGAAAGGTAGGTTTTTATGAAAATATCTCATGGAACTATTTGATCTATATTTGAGGTTGACTTGCAGTTTGAGTTGGTTTGTGTGTATATGAAGTTAATACACCATAAAGCTATAAGTTTATGATAAAGAGTTCCTCAAAAATGCTGGTCAAAAACATATTCACGAGCAAACACACTGCAGTCATTCAAGTATTTAACTCAAGAACAACCTTTTTTCATCTTTTTTTCTAAACTTCAATTGTCTATTGGCCAACAATGATGACATAAATAGAGGGCACTGTAAAGGTGGCTAAAATAAAGGTTGTTTTTTTAATGATCCCTTCCTTAATCCATCCAGGTACATGCGTTTTAAGCCTCTTAGCGCTGCTTGTCTGGGTGTAGCAGACAGAACAGTGTCCCTGCCTGGGGAGAGGAGAGAGGCAGGAGAGATTTAGACATGGTTGGGGCCTTCATTAATTACTACAGGATTGGTGAGCTGATAGCACTGCACTTTTCACTGTCGGCCTGCGCTGGGTCAGTGGAGGCCTGTGGGATTAGCCGCAACGCGCTAGCTCCAGTTAAGCAAATACAGAGAAAAGGCGTCGCACGGTGATGAAGAGAATGGTAATGCAATAAGAATACATGGTTGAGTTTAAGCATTCGTAATCGTGGAAGTTCTTGGTTATGGCTCGCCTTTTTTTAAGAGCGATGACAAATTTGTTCTGTTGCCGTAGCAGTAACTCTTCAAAACTAAACCCTTTTCAAAGTGTTTCAATTGGGGAAAAGTCCTCAAAATGGCATTTGTATATAAAACAAAAAGCTGAATCTGTGAATGCTGCACCACATTATTTTCAAGGCCACAGTGATTGAAAATATATTTTTTTAGAATATAATTATAGCTGTGGTAATAAACAAAATACAAAAAATCTGCATTTTTTAAACTGTAGTAAAGTTTCAAAACGGTTGTAAAAAGGGGAATATTCAGCTCTCAAAGTTATAGACTGTGATTTATTTAATTTGGTTTAATCTAGTTTCAATTTATAACTTCAACTTCATCAACAAACCATTATTTTTTATGTTCTCAAATTATTTAACTGAAAACCTATCATCTCTTCCCTTAACTGTTGCATTTATAACCCTGCACTTGTCACTACCAGAAGAAACTCATTCTACAAAATACATATATTTGCTTCATTTTATTAAATTGTTTTAGAGTCATTGAAATAGCATCTCGACCTGACGCTCGGACTATAACTCACACCATTTTATTATCTTACACTCGCCCGCCACCAAACATTTCCTTATGAATCACGGTCTCACACGCCGGCTTGATCTTCTCAGAAGTCAAAAAAAGCACCAATAAAACATCAGGCACGGCACCGAATGTGCGCAGCCATTTCTTACAAACCTGAGATTTTTTGAGTCACCCCTTTTTGAATCGCGCCTTGTCTCAAAAAGAAAGTCGGATAAAAGCGAGTCGAGCGCGTCCCGTCGACTCTCCGGCGCTCGGTGGCAAGTCTATCACTTCGCCGTGCACACATTAGATTTGTCACTAAACAAATAGAGACGCGTCGAGGGCCGTCAAAACACGGGGAGTGTGCAGTGGGAGGAACGGAGCGAGTTTATGCCTCCCTGACGCCACCGCTGCCGGGTTCGGGACGCACCATCATTGCAGGAGTTTTGGTGACAGCGACTCTGAAGCCTGCTTTGTTTGCCTAACTTGTCTCCATTCCCTTTAATGAGCCATTATGGTCGCGTTTTGTCGGCGACGTGTTGGTTGGCTGGCTGGCTGGCTTCGTGAGATGGCAGAGACAGAGGAGGGACGGGGGGCGGGTGGGCGGGTGGGGGGGAGACACCCTCGTCGGCGCATCTTCGCGGGGAGACGCCGGAGGGAAAGTGCACGGGGGAAAAGTTTGGAGGAGTAGTTTGTAGTTTGAAGTTCGGGAGAGTTGGCATTAAAGAGACGTTTTAACTGTTCAGGAAAAGTGGCGTTTGTCGTTATAATACAATTTAAAAAGGCTTACTGTAGTAAAGTAAAGTAAGTTTCACCTCAGTGCAGAGATAACGTCAAACCAGCTCTTTGGGAATAAATATAATCGACAGAAACTTGCATTAATACGCTTTTGATGATCGGGCTTAGACTTATCACAGGCAAGCGCGCCCACTTCCAGCTTTCTTTCACATCACCTGTCCTAACTTTCCTCTCGCACAAAATCAAAGCATGAGTCTCGAAGCTAAACTTTTCCGCGCTCTTCTTCTTCTTCTTATTCTTCTTTCTTCGTATCCACCTTCGCCTTTTGTCTCGCGATCGCGCCCGGAGCTACGAGGTTTCTCCCTCAACTCGGCGGCGTGTTCTTACTAAACTCTTACTGCGCGCCGTGGAAGGTGCTGGTGATGGGATGCTGGGGAGGAGGAGTGCAGGTTGTTGGGTGGCTAGGCAGACACGGTGACAACCCACCTGTCAGGTACTCAGTATAATTGGTAAACGAGGGCCGCGGGATAGCGGAGGGCCCCCCCCCCCACCCGTCTCCTCCTCCTTCTCCTCCCCTGTCGACTGCTCTGTTCTTTGTTTGACAAGTATTTGAAGTCGCCATGTAGTCGCTGGAAGCCTCCTCGTCTGGTTCGTGAGGGGATGATGCAGGCCGAGCGGGAGAGCGGTAACGGGAGACGTGTCGACATTTGAATCTCGAGTTTTCACAAAGTGGTTGGAGAAGAAAGTAGATTAGGGCTGTACTTTTCGCCGGGGATGGACCGTGGTATTTATCGGCCGTAGACAGCGAAACAAACTCGTTGAACATTGGAGAGACACCTTCTATTGTGATTTTGCCAACATGAACTAGGCTCCAAAGAACATTTACGTCCCATATTCTTGTATTATGGGAGTAATCAAGAGTACGCCCCTTAAAGCATGTTCTTTCGTCTCGAGCAAGATGTTTAAGTGCCCCATACGTTGCTGCGTCGATGAGTTGAATGTCCGTGCGATCCATCTCGATAACATGTCTTCAAATAACTTTTCCCCCCATTGTGTCATTATCATTTTTGCCTTCACCAAAATGTCAGAATCGTCCAAGCAATGACACCGAAACCAACGATTCAAGCGTTGCACGGAAAGTTCAAGGCCGACGACTCCAAATCTGAACTTCCCTCAAAGTGATTAGACAAAGACTTTTTATCGGATCCAAACTTAAGTATCTCTCTCCGTCATCACCGAAGCTTTCTCTCTCGTTTCTACCTCTTTTCTCCCTTTCTTTCTCTCTCTCTCTCTCCGCCAATTCCAGGCATCGGGCTGTGTTTGCCCTCTAATGAAACATATTCATCTTCATCGCACTCTCTCGCGGCTCTCAAACTCACTTTACAGCATAGTCGATTAAACCCTTAGGGGCCTCTCTGTGCGTAAAAGGATATATAACGTGCTGACATTTCCACGAGTCCACATTAGGCACACCCATAGAGCATTCCGGCTTGGAGTTCGCAGTGGTAGCGAAGGGGGAGTCGTCTGTGGAGACAAGCCTGGAGGTAGGAGACGAGAGCCCAGTCAGAGCAGGATTGAGTCTCCCTTCTAAGCCAGTTAGGATTCAGTTACTTATGCTGATGTAATAGGGCAATTGTAAGTTGATACGCAAGTCTCGCCATGTTCTCCAATTATACCTACCTAATATATATTAACTCTTATATAGTGTAACGATAGACTAACTAAGACGTAACTTAAATGGACCCAACTCGATAGAGAAGTGTATTAGTGTTGTGCACGACCATTTAGGCTTCTTAAGTGTACCGAATATCCCTTTAGGGGCCTTCTCTTATCATCCTCTTATCTAAATCTGTTATTGCCTGCTTTGTTTGCTCGACTCAGTCCCTCCTAGACATTCGTCGAGGTCAATGGAGTAACGATGCGGAGCAAGGAGTGGAGCAAGCTGCTGTTAGCTCCCTTAAGGTCTCGTATTCTGTCTGTGTGTGTTTGTGTGTTTGTGTGTGTGTGTGTGTGTGTGTGTGTGTGTTTGTGTGTGTGTGTGTCTGTGTGTGTGTGTCTGTGTGTGTCTGTGTGTGTGTGTGTGTGTGCGTGTGTGTGTGTGTGTGTGTGTGTGTGCGTGTGTGCGTGAGATAATGCATATGAGTGGAAGTGTCTGCAAGGCTATGAAGATCTCATGAAGCAGCTTGACAGGGCTAGCGTGACCTGAAGGCCCGGTTCCAACATCCCTGAGCCTGGGGTTTGGAGTGAGTGTTCTTCGTGGTCTGATGTTGGGCTGATGTTGGGTGCAGATGGACGGAGGTTGTGGTGGCATTGATGAGATGTGAATTAGCAGTGGGCTTGAAGGTTCATCGTCGAAGAAAGCCAGAAGGAGCTTAGCATGCCTTCCAAGTTGATTTTCGTGGGTTGCTATTTCCCACCAACAAGACATGCATGCACGGAATGGTTGATTTGGTAATTTGAACAGGGGGTGAAGTGTGTCGCTCATGGGCATGAGGACAGTATTCGCCCTGGTTTGGTTTGAAACACGCAACACATTACACCACTGCCCTTTTGGGAGAACAAGCAGAAATGTAATGTAACTTATCTGTGGTGAACGGACCAAAAAAGACTTAAAACGTCCTTACTTCTCGTCTCACTGAGCACGGACCTCCTTTTGCCTCATCCCTGAAAACTCCAGTGTGCAATCGCTCATTTCCACGTGAAGTTATCTTTTTATTGAGCATAATCTTATCGTGGGAAGTCAAGTGCATAACATTTCTGTGCCTTTGCCTGCTTTTTAAAAGAGACTGATCTGTGGAGGGGCATTTTTTTAAAGCAATAAAACGTTTGCAATTGAATAGATCAAAGAAATTTTCATTTTCAGAACACACTCTTCCTCAATTATTTATGAAGAGTGAGTCTGGCCCTCTGTCGCAAACTCAGAGCGTACCGTACAATTAGATGTGTTAGTAGGTGAAACGAGGGAGTTCATTCGCCCAATTAGAACAAAATCAAACCTCTCTCACCTCAGATTAACAGCGTTTTTTCCTTCACTTATTGATTTTGCCAAAAAATCTGCGATGTTTTTCGGTCCCTGTGATATTTTTTGCCTTTCTTTTCTCCTTTCGCCATGTTTTTGATACCGACGGACCATGTGTGTCCACGATTGGCCGATCCACCTGTCAATCACGTCCATCTGTACAAAAAATACAGCGCAATATAAGGTTTTATACTATACTGTGGAATATTCTGGGAAAATAAGACTCAACATCTCACATTTGTCACACGTTTTTACTCCACAAAGCTAAAAAGTTTGACCTGCTTTTGAAAACGTCTCACAAAAAACACCACTAACCCTCAATATGATACATCCATTAACTTCAGTCTCTCGTTGTAAAGTTTGACTTCTAAAATTCATGGCATGCTTCTTAATTTTCCTAATACTGCCTTTTTCCAATTATATTCGTCTGTCACGTTCGATGGATTGAGCTTTTAATTCATTCCCATCCATCCTTTTTCATTGCTATTGAAAAAGGGATAATACAGTTGTGTGTGTGTTTTTTTTTTTTAATGCGGCGGCCGCGAATGCAAAATGTTCAATGTCTGGGGTTTGTATGCCGTTCCTATTTGTCGCCGTTGTTTATTCGTGTCAATAGATTGTAGTGATGGCTAAATTCTGTTTGGTATGCCCGGCCACAGCGTTGTCGAACAAGAGTGCCGCTGTTGCCATTGTCTGCTGCCTGCTCTATAGGGGTTAGCTGGCACGCCATCCCAACAGATGTGTTTCAAATCATTGTTGTTATTTACCAATGATCGGCACCGGCTCAAGAAAACGTCCGCGCGTGCTGATTTATTTATCCGGACAGTGAATTTATGCGGACGGAAAACACATACAAAAAAAAGTGGGAATCTTTTCAGCTCGGGAAAAGACAGCGGGATTTGTTATTCATGAAAGCAAATGCATTGTTTCTGTTGTGTTATATCTCTTTTTGTTCTCCCTCCGTCCTTCTTTTCCTCTTTCAAAAAAAAA
>NW_027316167.1:8060396-8112896 GCF_026437365.1 Eucyclogobius newberryi
AGGCCGAGCAACCTTTAGCAGCCGGCGTGTTTTTAATGGCAACAGCTGTGTCATCCTGTAGCGCTGAGCCGCACTTTTCAATGGGATTTGGGGTGAAATCTAGCGCCGTTGCCATAGGAGCATCTTTAGAATGTGCAAAAGTGCTTAAATATGACCTATAATAAGACATGGACAATATATGTAAAGTATATTTAATCATATTTGCATCGTATTCATCAAGATATCAAGTTGTTTTTGCAAGTTTTTTTAAAATTCATGGAAGATTTGTAACTGTTATCAACTATACAAATTGTATTTATGAAAAAGTATGAATATATATAGTTTATAGTAGATTATATGTCTATAGCAAGCAGTGTTGGGCAGTAGGTGTTACCTTTCAGTTTCCAAATCTAACGAGTTACAAATTAGAGTAAAATTACAAGACTTAGTGACTCTGCTGCTGTTTATTTAACAATAGTTTAAATAATATGAAGTTTAATAGTTTTATGAGTTATGATTTCCTGAGCTGTATGTTTATTTATTTTTTTATTTTTTTAATCAACGTAACTTACAGTTTTCAGCTGTCAAATTACTTTTAAAATAAAGTAATCAGACTAAGTAACTACATTACTATCAGAGTAATCAGCTGTCAGTAATCAGATTAGTTTGACAAAGTAATCTGACCAACACTGATGGTGATTGGTGAGACGGTTGGTGCATTTGGCAGCCACAGTTCCATCAGTCAGTCCTAGGGCAGCTGTGGCTTACTGAAGAGAATAACCCATGAAATCCTTAATTAATGTTTATGTCATTTAAACAATGCAGTATTATGCCCACAATTACTTTTATAGGCCTGTTTTTTTGTGGGGTTTTTTTGCATTCTCTCCGTTTCCATCGGGCTCATCGCCTCCAAGTAAAAGGCTATCTCCTCTGTGTAAGTTTAGCACATGGTACTTGTACACTTGTCTCCAGGGAAAAGTTCAGCCTGTGTACTACATAGAGGTCATTTTTCATTATAAACATCCAGTGCCTTAATGAACTTGCCGACCTCACAGGCACACGCGCACACACTCTTCATATTGTAAAAATGTGTGTCTTTTTTAATGAGTTGTGTAGCCGCTGCAGCTTTTGTTGTGCCAGATAACTCCGAGATGATGCTGAAGGTCAGGCAGGGCAGAGAATGAGAGAAATGCACAGATTTAAGCCCTCAAAGTAAGTGCAGAATGCAATACGTGATTTGACTAAGTAGAATGAAGGGTACTTAGCAGTGTTGCCCCGACTGTAGGAAGGGCATCGTTTCGAATCCCAGACCAGTGTGAGGGGATTGCATGTTCTCCTGGGATGGGTGTCTGGATGGGTACTAGGATGGGTATCTGGGTGGGTATCTGGATGGGTATCTGGATGGGTACTAGGATGAGTATCTGGATGGGTACTAGGATGGGTATCTGGATGGGTGTCTGGATGGGTACTAGGATGGGTATCTGGATGGGTGTCTGGATGGGTATCTGGATGGGTATCTGGATGGGTATCTGGATGGGTATCTGGATGGGTGTTTGGATGGGTACTAGGATGGGTATCTGGATAAGTATCTGGATGGGTGTCTGGATGGGTATCTGAATGGGTGTTTGGATGGGTACTAGGATGGGTATCTGGATAAGTATCTGGATGGGTGTCTGGATAAGTATCGGGATGGGTACCTAAAAGGGTACCTGGATGGATAGAGAACCTCAAGAACCTGGCTCTGATCCGATGTTTCCTCAGTAGCATTGACGAATGAGTTGAATGAAGACGACATTTTTTTCGTCAAAGACAATAAATAACGTACACATAATGTACACGGAAATCTAATTTGTTCAGTTCAAGTCAAGCTTTGCAGTCGTCTTTTGCAAACCCAGGACCGGATTACGCCCAAAACAGCCTTAACCTGGTTAAAAAGCCCAATTCCAAGGACGCTTTAACGGCCCGGGGCATTTCATGAGGAAAGCTTATTCAAATGACATTGCAACAATAGTCATTTTCAGAGAAAGATAGCACATTACCAGCAATCTATAACAATGTATACACTTCCGAAAATTTATTTATCATGTACATTTTTAACAAAGTTTGTGTCATGGGTCATCAAGTGTATCATTTGTGAGCGCAAACGCCAATAGAGCTTTTTGCTCATTTTTTTCCTGAATCAACTGTTAACCTCTGCCACAGTCCTTAAGTTCTTGCACTAAAATTCTGCACCATGACAGAGATCTTTGTAGGATAGTCCACGTAAACATTGTATAACCTACAGGCAATATCTTATTCTCATTTCCCCCACAAATAGCTGCTTACAATAAACACACAAAGGCGTTTTCGTGAACCAGACCCTTTTTCCCTCTCAAATCCTACGCAGCCAATCGAACCCAAGACCTTCCCGTCGTGAGGCAAGCTTGTCAACATGTACTCTTTGATGCCCGGCTCACAGAAAGCCCCGTCAAATACACCGAAACACATATAAGAGGTCTCGACCCAACTTCTTCCTGCTTTAATGACTGCTGCTCTTGCCTTGGCACCGCTTCAGTCGGCCCCCCGCTGGCACGCACCCCTCCGCCTGTCCGCTCCTCTCCAAATGGTCTTTTATTTCCTCCTGTAAACCTATTTCATCCCCACCCATCCCATCTGTGGAGTTAAGAGCAGCGGCGCAGTGTTGTTCTGATGATGGGCGATAGACAAACATGCTTTCTGCGGTCCTCGGGGCCCCTCACACCCCACCCATTCTCCAGGGGCCTCACCCTCTCAAGCACTTCCTCTGCCACAATTAGCCTGTAATAAATACACCCTGGGCTTAAAGTAGATAATGCTTTTTGGCTCTTTGCTTTTGTAAGAAGTGGCACATTAGCTTACTGTACACTCTTTTTGATGGAATTGTACAAGTCCTTTTCTCTCTTTTTTTTAGTTTAGTTTGTAGTTTTGTTTTGGTGAACGCTAATGCCGAGGTTTCATCCAGTCATGTGAAAAGCTTAAAGAACAATAGCTGTTATATGTGGTATTGTAAGAACTGTTAGCATTCCAGAAGAAGTTCCTGATGCCTTTGATAAGATTAGTGGTTTAAACAGGAAGTAAAGGCAATACTTGGGCGGGAAAAAAGAGCTACATTTATTGTGAAATCACAGTGGCACAAACTAAACAAAATAAAACAAAAAATATGAATGTTATTATAATTTTTTGTCCAGATTTGAAAGACTATTTATTTTTATGTATTCATTTTTTCCCGTGGAACCAGAAAATCTTGCCTAATATAACAGTCATTGGGAAGAAATTAGATTCATTATGAGGTTTTCTTTTATTTTCTTAATCACTACAATGACTTGCTGTAAGTACAAAAATCCAACCTACTTTGTGAACTCTACTCACTTCACGCCATTGCGACCAGACAATTGGATTTCATTCTTGGCGTTGATTGAACGTCCGCTCATGGCCCCAAATGTGTCAGCAAGTCAATCCCGTCTCCCACCAGCGCATACAACCCGTACTTTTACTCCAATATCTGTGTACTCTGGCGTGTGTAGATCCTTCATGCAAAAAAACAAATCCAGACCATTCACCCCATTTATTCTTTTTTTTTTTTTTTTTTTTTACAGCCCGATTACGTAACAAGTTTAACTACTTCTCCAAAGAGCTAAAGTTCCCTTCAGAAACTCCTCAGATTAGTGAGTTGAGACGCGGCGGAGACAGAACGACAGAGGGGGAGTTTATCAAAGTGATAGAATAAAGAGAGATTTAACACGGTCATATTAAAAAGACATGCGGCGGTTTCAATATTTAAAAATCCCATTTGCTTCGACAGGAGCGCTTCTTCATTCAAGTGCATGTGCCAGCGAGCGCTACCTGTATCCAGAGCCCGAGCCTTATCTGCCTCCAAGACAAAGAGGGAGAGAGAGCGCGTGAGACGAGGTGGCCCCAGAAAAAGAGATAGTTTCAAACCGACAGTCAGACATTGAAGAATCATTCAATTATCGGCAGTGTGATGTAAAATAATTACCTCACTGGCTTGCTGTAATGAGCGCTGCTAATTAGCCATAGACTTTTTGTTTGAGTTGAAGGAAGTGGCAGAAAGTCCCGAGCTCCCAGCAGTAAAGGAGCTGTGAAGAGAGGCTGCATGCTGTAGGTAACACGTATTTAAAGAGGCGTACCGCACCTGACTCGATTTTACTTTTAAATGATCTGCCGCTGGTCTTATTTCCTGTTATTTACGATTGTATTATCTTGTGCTGGATAACTAACGAACTAACTCACTAACTCACTAACTACAAACTCAATTCATAATCATGTGCAATACTGTTATACTCATGTGCAATACTGTTATACTCAGTTTTACTCATGTGCAATACTGTTATACTCATGTGCAATACTGTTATAATCAGTTACTCATGTGCAATACTGTTATACTCATGTGCAATACTGTTATACTCAGTTATACTCATGTGCAATACTGTTATACTCATGTGCAATACTGTTATACTCAGTTATACTCATGTGCAATACTGTTATACTCATGTGCAATACTGTTATAATCAGTTACTCATGTGCAATACTGTTATACTCATGTGCAATACTGTTATACTCAGTTATACTCATGTGCAATACTGTTATACTCATGTGCAATACTGTTATACTCAGTTATACTCATGTGCAATACTGTTATACTCATGTGCAATACTGTTATACTCAGTTATATTCATGTGCAATACTGTTATACTCAGTTATACTCATGTGCAATACTGTTATACTCAGTTATACTCATGTGCAATACTGTTATACTCAGTTATATTCATGTGCAATACTGTTATACTCAGTTATACTCATGTGCAATACTGTTATACTCATGTGCAATACTGTTATAATCAGTTACTCATGTGCAATACTGTTATACTCATGTGCAATACTGTGAAATTATGTCGATCATCCTGGTGCAATATTTTCTGTCCATATAACAGCTGTAAATAAGACTGTTATTTTTATTAAAAGTATAAGCGTTTGTTTTATGAGGTTATCTTATCATCTTTTAGTTGTAATACCTTAATTAACAAGGCATGAGCAGGTGTTTGGAGTTAGATTTAGAGTGTTAATTAAGCAATAATTATGCTTTATAAGGCCGGACCTTTAGTTATTATAAAGTGGTGCTCAAAAAAAACAAATAAAAAATCTTGCTCGCGAGAAAGTCCAGACTCCTCCAAACTCAATCTAATCAAACAAAACGACTTGAATCAAGATTAAAAACCACGATTTGGAGACATTTTAACTCCTGTTCACTTTCTCTTTTTGCAGCGTAGCCACTTAGCTTCCCGGCTACAGCCGCCGCACGCGCTCACAGCTCGCGGTAAATGGGCGCGTAGTGCAAATGCGGATCCTTCTTCTCTTAATTAGCCGTGCAACAATTAAAGTCTCCTCGTAGTAAATTGAACCTTTGTCTTTCCCACTCCCTCCACCTTAGTTTGATTTCGGCACCTGTCACAACAACCCCTCCTCCCTCCGCCGACACCCCACCCGCACCCCCCACCCGCCCCCCACCCATCCCACTGTAGTCATTATGCAAAACTCGGGCAGAATGGGCCCAGCATGAGCGGAAGAAAACAGCAATTATTTCTGATATTCTGCTGTTTAGGCCGTATTGACATTCAACTGTTTGCTCCTCCTGCGCCACCTGAACAGATTGAACTCGGCATTGTCTTGGATTCAATATCGTGTCCTTAAGAGTGCATTTGATTTGGGGTTTAGGCCCGTTGTTCAAAAGCTGTGCTGTGGAAATCTGGTTTGGAATTGGTTTTGTTCCTGGTTTAGTCGTAGTTACGCCTTGGTTACGTCTCGTTACATCCCAGTTTAGGCTAATTTCAAGTTTAGTTGTAGTTACTTATTGGTTATGTCCTGGTTTAGCCATAGTTTTGCCTTTGTTACGTCTTGTTACATCCTAGTCGTGTCCCAGTTTAGGTTTAGTCTTGATTTAGACGTAGTCATCTTGGTTACATCCTGGTTACGTCCTGGTTTAGTGCGTGTTCAGTCCATGTTTAGTCATATGTATACTTTTAGTTGTACTTCATAGCATTGCTGTAGCAGCTCCATAAAACTCAGATCTCAGTCAACTTTTATAACTCATGCCAGAAAAGTTTATTCATGAAGTCAGAAATTCCATGATATTATGTCATGTTCTTTTTTTTTATAATACAATCATACCTGTTGCTTTCCTCCATATTCTTGCTTATGGGTAGTTTGTGTAGTGTCTTGCCCATGGACACAATGTTACACACTTGTAAATTTTTCCTGTTGATGCACTGCAAATGCAAAAACCTTTTGCACTGAAGGCGAACTCTTTCTTGACAAATTAGTTTAACTGCAGAATTCAATTAGTCTGATGACATTAACATACTTCTTCCTTACACTTATGGCATTAACATACTTCTTCCTTACACTTATGAGTCGAACTACCTTTAGCCACTGTGACAACTCTTGAACCACCGTCCTCTCTCCACCTGACCGGACCAACCACTTGTCAGCTCGTGGAGTCCTCGGCGTGTTTGCTGGACGCACATGCAGGTCCAGGAGTGACGGTGATGTAAGCTTGTGGCAGATACACTGTGGTCATTGTCCCTGAGTGAGGACTGTCCATGCGTGATGAGAGACACTGACACTGTCTCCACACTGAGCCTTTGTGCTCTGCTCTTACAATGTGTTTGACAGGAGCGCAGACAGGTGCTGTGGGGGACGACAGTGGCACGTGGAAGTGAAATGACGAGCAGAAGGACAGTCACCATGTCTTTAGTTGATTTCTTTCTCTTTCAATCTGCCCTGGGCCTGATTGACAGAGCTGTGGCTGCCAATATCTGCCAATGGCCCCTCGCTTTCACCAACAATCACTCACACATACTTAAGAGAGGTTGGTAAAGTGTCGTGCTCATGGACACAAAGACTGAATGGACAATGTATTATTTTGAAAAAGGTTTTTAAACGTTTGTGTGACATTTGCGATACAGTTGTGTAATAGTTCACAATATGTTTACAAAATCAAGAGAATATTTTCATACCAAGTACCACCTCAGAAAAAAGTAACACCAGATCAGAACCATGTGTATAATGGGACTATTCCAGGTCTAAACTATGGCTAAAGGGGTCTAAGATTGTAATTACTACCAAGAAAATTGGACAAAATTGACTCTGAATTCAGCAAATATTAAAACATACAGTGCCATAGTTTGAGAGACAAAGCAGCAGAAATAAATAAATAATAATTGCTAATGTTTTAAACCATCCTTCATACCGTCCCACTGTTAGTCGGGCACGTTCACATTCTTTGGCCCTGGTTTTAGCTCAGTTTATGTCCATTTGAAGACTTGGTTTGGTCCTTTTCTATTCCTAGTTTAATTCTGGCATAATCCATATTTAGTCTCAGTTTAGCGCACTCTCAGATAACATTTTTAACATCCTTTTTTTCCGCCACGCCTAACACAACCCTTTCACCAAATCGTGCAAAAGACAAAACGAGGGGAAAACATAAATTAAGAGCGTTTTCTTTGTCATCGCGAACCAGCCGCGCAATCTCCGTCCCACGTGAATCCCATTCTTCTCTCCCTCGCTATTTATTTGTGGTCGGTCGGGCTCCGGTCAGCTCCCCGATCCCGAACAGCGGCAGGACTGCTTAACAAATGCTCGCCACTATTAATCCTGTGTCCGTTGCCGCGGCTTTATTCGCTTGCGGCGGGGGGGCTCGGTCACCACTCTGCCTCCCATTGTACCCCCGTCCGCACGCACACACACACACGCACACACACACACACGCGCACACACACACACACACACGCACACACTCACACACACTCACACACACGCGCACACACACACACACACACACTCACACACACTCACACACACGCGCACACACACACACACACACACTCACACACACACACACACACACTACACATCTGCAGGTCATCCTCATCATAGTGGGAATAATACCAGGGATGGTTATCATAAAGGCGAAGCTCCGAGCCCCCGCCTGTCTCGGGAAGATGATTTGGATGGCCCCGGAACAATGAACTGTGGGAATCGGCTTGTCCCGCATTGATCTGGGTCCCCTGGCATCCCTCTTGCAAAGGCTGTCAGAGCGAGAGACAGATAAAAAGAAGCAAAGCATTTTTCTCTTCTCCCTTACAGCGTCTTTCTTTCGGCGCTGTCAGGAGGGCTCCCGCCGACCAGCGGGGATGAGTCGAAAGTTGAACTACCTGTTGACAAGCGCTCTTAAACAGCCTCAATGACATATTGTGCAAAAGAGGGGGGTGGGGGGAAAAAAAGGAAAGAAGAGAGGCACACACTGGCTCCTGTCCATTCATATCGGCGCTGATGTATTGAGTTTTCATCCGCTTCTTTTGATTCTTTGCCGTGTAGAAAGAGCAAGGATTTATCTTAATCTGGTGTTATTCATTGTCCCTGAATGCGGGATCATATTTTATAGTTTTTTTTTTAAAAGAGGTCTTCCGCAGAGATTTGTTTTCGAAGGCAGGTCCGGTCCCCAAGGAGGTGGAGGTGTCCTAATTTGTTTTTTTGGCTTAGATTTAAATTTACTCAAGTCACAGAATGAAATCCCAAAGGGGAAGTTGGTCTGTTTCAAGCAACTTCAACTGGAGATAGAATATTTCGCATTGGGCATTAATAAAATAGAAGTAGAAGTTTTCAAACTACATAATAAAGTACCCAAACATGTGATCATTGTATTCTTTTTCCTGCAACAGTTTCTGGAGGACAATAGTTCTAATGAGAGCAAAGTGGGTGAAAATTAATTCATTGTTTTCTCGAATGAATCATGCCTTTGTTTTACGATGATTATGTTTTTAATGTTCTTATTCCAAAAAAAAAGTTGAATGTCATTAGTCCGAAACAAAGCGACCACTCATGAGGCGCTTTTGGTTTATACTTTTAGGTACTGCGTGATTTTGTTGATTCAAATCCCTGCGATCACTGGTTAAAACAGGGCAGTTCTACCACACAAACGTGTTCTACAGTGTTGCAATATTGAGTCCTTTTGCAAGTCTCAAGGTTCAGCAGGAGATACTGTACATCCAAAGGAAATGTATGATCATTTAAGAATAGCTTTGATGTTCAGGGACAGACAAACAAACAAACATACAAACAAACAAACACAAAATCATTAGCTGTGAGGTTCAGTTTCTGTTAGAGTGGAATTAAAACGAAATTGTAAAAAGGAAAGCTAAATATTTAGGTTGCTGGGAAGGTGGCATAGATTAATGGATATGCTTAAGGATGAAAATGTGAATTTTCTGTGCATTTTTTTCAATTAATTTCTTTATGGCCAACCTTTCATGAGCAGTGGGTGTCCTCAATGGAGCGTTCATGGTCCCAAGATGTTCATCGTGAGTAGGATTAGCCTGTGAAATAAATCAAGTTTTGCATATGTATGATTTTATATATATATATATATATATATATATATATATATATATATATATATATATATTTATGCAATAGTACACACCCCTGGGAAATCTTAACCCAACCCTCACCCTACATGGCTATTACTGCCTTCAATCCCAAAGTATTTCTCTATTAGCATGAAAACTTACTCCTAATGATTCCTCCGCCAAGTCTGCACTTCTTTGCTTTATCCTTCCCTCTTCTTCTTTTTTTTAAATAGCACGATCCATTCTTGAAGCTTCATTTCTTGTTGATAGTGCGTGGAGTTATGAGTTTTGATCAAGAGGCTCTAGGCGTGCAATGGAGTTGGGATTGAGTCTGGCAGGGATTGTTGCCGCTGTCTTCCATTCTTCCATGTGCAGTTCACTGTGTTTTCGCCTCATTACAGAAAGTAATAATGCAGTGAAGTCAAAAGAGCCGCGGAGTGAAGGAGGAAGCAAAACAAGGCCGCTTTTTTTTTATTGGATTAATTAGAAGCCTCACAAAGACCACCTGCAATAGACGCAAAACACAGCCAGGCAAAAACTCATATCTTAGTCTGTTCCGTCAAGCAAAGTACAAAATCCAGATTTTTTTAGCTTGAGGTAATTGATCTTTGAAATGATGGAGGAAGCTCTGTTTGTACTTGGAAAAACACTGGAGGCGTTTGATTGGAGCGCGATGTCCCTGCCTGCCTGTGTAATCACTAAATATTTAGCATTCAAATCTCAGTGCATGTAGCATATGGTAAATATCCAAATTGTCCCGTCCAATATCAGACTGCTCCGTCGGTGGTGTCTTTCATCTCGGTAATGATTCGCGGCAAATATGATGGAATTCAGCACATTGTGAATAATGATTGATTTGTTTAATGCTATGAATTTGTTCATTAGGACTTAATGAGCTATTGCATTGTGATTAGTCGATGGGTTTGGTGTCGATACATGCCAAAATAACAAAGTAAAGTCCAACTAATGGCGTTTCGATTCCTCACTTTCTTGTATGAAATGTCAGAGCAAAGTTTTGTGACACAGAAATTGAACAGGCCAAATGTACACTGGGTTTAAGAAGCTTTCCTTATGAATTTATTATTAGTTGCAATCCCTAATATCGAAACTGTCTTTCATATAATTTAATAATTTATAAGGTTACAATTAGAGTGCAGCACATATAAATCCCTTATGCATTTATGATGCATGCTAATATTGATAAGACCAAAATTAACTGAGCACATTCAAATGCGGACTGAAATACATTTCCATTGTGTTACAGATACCACTTATAATTAAGCTGAGGCTCGCAGAGAATGGGAATAGAGAGGGGAATGTATTAAGAGAAGTGTATTATAGTGTGTTTCTGAGGCGCACGTGGAACTTAAGTGAATATTAAAGCACCAACAAAATGGCAACAGCTGAAGCTTCATGAGAAAACGCTAAAGGAAGTGATTGTGGTTTTAGAGGTATCGGAGGAGCCAATGGTTTTAATGAGACAGCAGAGTGTTCATGCCAGGAAATGATAAGGTTATACAGGTTTGAATAACAGCACATACCTTCCACACACAGACAAGTGCAAGTGTTCAGAGCACTGCAGCATGGCGGGCACACCAAATCCTCTGACGGACAGAAATACTTCTCCAAACAGTGGTAAGGATCCATTGTACCGTGTTGTTAGAGAGTGCTTTTGAGTTTCCTGTCTACTGTATGTACATATGATTTGGCAGTGCAGTGATAACACGCGGATGTTAGCAGGGTAACAGTGTAACAGCACACATAGACTTGTTAAGCCTTCTGTGGGCAGCCGTTTGATGAAACACACCCACTGTGTCTTTTGGAGGACATTCTCTTATAGAGTTGTTGTTACAGGCTGAGTGTGTGTGTGTTGTTCTCCTCTCATTCCCCTGCGTGTGTGAGTGGATATGAGCAGAGGGGGATGTCACATAAGAAATGTCCTTTTTAATCAGGGGAAAAAATATAAAATGACTCGGGAGCAAGGCGAGCATATTAATGTGGCTCATTTGCATACGCTCGTCAGCCAGGATACGTTTATAAAAAACACAAACTGGATTCGTCAGTTCATTTCAAAGTATTCCATTGTCTATCCGCCTTTGTTATATGTTAAAGATAAAGGCAGAAATCAAATTGAAGAAAAGGGCAAGGCTGCTATCTCCCTAAATGAGCAACAGCTCATCAGCCTAGTTTAAATCACAGATTCTATTCCAAAAGGCAGCCAGCCGCCTCTGTAAAAAAGGGCCTATTCAAATCAGGTCTGTCCTGATATAGGCACGCAGGCTGCTGATAGAGCTGGTGTCACATAAATACATTTTAGAACCTTTGGATCAGTCTAACAATGAAGTGTATCCTTTTTGCCAACGGTAAATGTACACACCACAATCAACTCAATTTTATATATTACATTATTAAGCTCTACTTTACGAGGATAATTATTCAAGTCCCATGAGAATGAGATGTTGAGATAAACCATAAATTTAAGCGCTGTCTGGCATGTCATTTTCTAAGTCTGTGGCTACCGAACATAGCATGGCCATTATATTGGAGGTGCATTCAGTTCAACTACTTTATGATACTTGTGGCAATTTCAAAGGGCAGCCCACAAGTGTCACATTCCTTTAGACAGAAGTGGAAGCTGTTACAGTGTCTAATTCATGCCCAAGAGATAAGAATCCAGCATGAACTGTGTGTTGGAGGGGACAAGGTCTAACAGAACAGGCACCCCTTATGTCTACTAACCTCCCACTGACGGGGAGAAATGAGGGAGAAATGTCAAATGAATGTGAAAACAAATGAATAAGACACATGGACCGAGCCATAGAGATGCTGGGGGAGTAGGAAGATGGACGAGATCTGTTCTGGTCCTGGTCCTTACATGCCCTGTGTGCCCTGCACCTCCTCGTGTACATAATGGTGTGATCAAGTCCTCTTCCAAACAGTCTCTTAGTTAACACTTTTCTTTTCAAAGCGAACACACCTTTTACACACGCATATATATTGCCTTACTATAATAGATTTTTGTTCTTCATTATAATCATGTATTATAGCACTGTTGCTGCCACTACTGCCAGCCCGCATACTAATCAGCTTAATGAGATATTATACAATATTTTGTTGACCAAAGCAGAACTGTGGTTATTATTTCTGTGGGCTTGACCCCTGCAAGCAGCCAGAGGAAGTGTGCACATACAAGTGTACCTCTCCATCTGGAGAACAGATGGAACTGTATTAAGGCCGTTGTTCTTTTATTTAAGCACATATGAAAGAAAGCACATTTATGGATGTAAATCTCTTCTCATTATACATTTGTATTGTGGATCTCTCTGTGAGGATTTGTATGATAGAACATCTGCCCAATCTATCCTTAAGAGTTTAAAACTTGAAAATAAGAGTATTTGTTCTCCCGAAATAAAGAAATAAAATAATAATGCAAGGTAAATTAGGTTGTTTAAACAGATGAGCTAAGGGCTTTAAATCAGAGCTTTGCTCTGGAGGACTCTATTACATCATTATAGTGTCATGTCAGAGGGATAAGTGTGTTTACAGGAGTAACCCTTTGGTTTAAGTGCCATTGTTGATATCATAATTGTAGTATTGCTGTGGCGTCCCTGACAGTGTGGTTGCTTCCATTCATTAAGGCATGTAATTGGAGGAATTCTGATTGAATAGGCATAAGTTGTTCAATTACACACTACACATCATGTTTACAGAGTAATTGTAACTAAAATGGTCAGACATTTTGTATATGTTATATGGACAGTAAAGAGCGTCAGACCTATGCCTACATACTGTATTAGGCCATTTACATTACCTCTAGTTCTAAGCATTGAAGTAACCCTGTGCTACTTGTCTACTTGCTGTTGCAGGATGGAAGACTCGAGTTTGTGCCTTGGTGTGTCATCAGGAGTGCCTGATGCAGAAGCCCATCTCAACAGTGCAGTTCTAAATGGACGCTATCCTATCAGTCAGAAGCTTCACCAGCTCACTGCCCAACTAGGCCACGCCTTCCCCAACCTACATCGCCCTCAGCCAATCCCAGATGAGAAGGCAGCCACGCCTCTGGATGAAAAGACCCACCACACTGCCCTGGCCAGTCAGCCAATCAGCAGTCAGATGGCACTTCTGGCTAATCAGCTAAACCGAGACATAGATGCAGGAGCCTTAAGTGGGCTAAATGGTCGTGTCGATTTGCAGCAGTTCTTGAATGGCCAGAATTTGGGAATCATGTCCCAAATGAATGACATTGAGGATGACGCCCGCAAGAACAGAAAGTATCCCTGTCCACTGTGTGGCAAGCGCTTCCGCTTTAACAGTATCTTGTCCCTGCATATGCGTACACATACTGGAGAGAAGCCCTTTAAATGCCCCTACTGTGACCACCGAGCCGCTCAGAAGGGCAATCTGAAGATCCACCTCCGCACCCACAAGCTGGGCAACTTGGGGAAGGGCCGAGGCCGTGTGCGGGAAGAGAACAGGCTCCTCCATGAGCTGGAAGAGAGGGCCATTCTCAGAGACAAACAAATGAGAGGAAGTGGAAGCATCATTCCAACTCCCCCCGCACCCCTCATGGGCCTCAACAACAGCACCACCCATCAGCCGCAACTTGGCTCAGCCTGTGGCCTCCTTCCACCTTCGGGCCTGGGCACTCCGGAGACCCTTTCCCAGCCCTCCTCTTCACCAAAGCCCACTGGAGCCTTGGACGATACACTGAATCCAGCCACAGGTTTCCGCTGCACCTTCTGCAAAGGCAAATTTAAGAAGAAGGAAGAGCTGGACCGCCACATCCGTATACTCCACAAACCCTACAAATGTACTCTGTGCGAGTTTGCAGCTTCACATGAAGAGGACTTGATAAGTCACGTTGAGAAGGCCCACATCACTGCTGAGACTACTGCTGGGTCAGGCTCTGGTGGAGCTGGAGGAACGCAGGTGGCCAATGAGTTCCGCTGCGATGTGTGTGGCCAAGTCTTCAGCCAGGCCTGGTTCCTGAAGGGCCACATGCGCAAACACAAGGACTCCTTTGAACACTGCTGTCAGATCTGTGGTCGCCGTTTCAAGGAACCATGGTTTCTCAAGAACCATATGAAGGTGCATCTGAACAAGCTTGCCATCAAGAACAAGCCCCCTCAGCCCAGTGAACAAGACATAGCTTCAGTCAACAGCATGAACAATCTGGCTCAGGAGGCCCATGCTAACCTTTACTCTCGCTACATTTCCTGCCTGCAGGGAGGCTTCCTTTCACCAGACAAGCAGGGCCTCAGTGAGCAGCACCAAATGTTGGCTAAAGCCGGAATCGCTATGAAAGAAAAAGAGATGTTGGGAAAGCTCCTGGGACCAATGGCAGCGGGCATGGGCCATGGGCTGGATGAGAATGAAAAGCGTTCACTCCTGGGGTGTCTGAACCTAGTGCCCCCACTCAAATCCAGCTGTATGGAGCGCCTTCAGGCTGCTGCAAAGGTGGCAGAGATGGATTCTCTCAACAATTATCAGGCCTGGCAATTGATGGCTCGTGGCATGGCTATGGACAGAGCTTTCATGCCGAAAGAGCAGCATCTGCACCAAATGAACCCTGGACAGGAAGACGAGAATGCTGGTTCTATGACGTCCTATTCTAAAGACAAACCAGACTATTCTATGGTTATTTCCACTGATAACTCCAAGCAAAAGCTATCTGAGGCCCTGCAGGGCTCCAAGCTTGGCAGTGGAGCTCTGATGTCCATGAAAGAAGATGGCAGAGGCTTCGACGGTCACCGAGATCTGCTGTCCCACCACGGTGCTGGAGATGCCTCGGCAGGCCTCACTGGTTTAGTAGGTCCCAACTTAGACTTTGGCATTTCTAACATGAAGGAAAAACCCTCCGAGTGCCCTGACTGTGGCCGGGTCTTCCGCACCTACCACCAGATGATTGTCCACTCGCGCGTCCACGGCAAGGACCGCAGGAGCATGGAAGAAGCCCTGGACGAGCGTCGCGGTTCAGCCAGTGATCCAGAATCTCAATCCATCAGCCGCTCTACCACTCCAGGGTCGTCCAATGTGACCGAGGAGAGCGCCATGGGAGGGGCCCACTCACAGACCGGCAGTGTCCAGGACGACAGCCCACACCCCTCGTCCCCATCTTCAGGTAAGAAAAACTTGCACATAGCCTAAGTCTATTCTATTTCGTTCCTTTTAAATTCTAAGTTCCGCTACGAACGGATTTTTTAGGCCTAATTCAGGTTTTTGGTAGGCTCCTTCTGGCCAGGTTTGAAAATGCTGGTACGTCTTATATCTGTGCAAAGCTGTGTTATTTTTTTCAACCTACAAATACAGCATTTTAACATAACTTGCATTTTGCACAGAAAGCAGGTTATACAAATTCCAATTCTCCAGCAATTACTCTTGAGCCTTATTAAATTAAATGGACTTGCCCTGGTAAGACAGATACCTGCATTGGCGTTGCATCCGCGCGGCAGGTTAGCGGCTTATGTCCCCGTGGAGCATGAGTAAAGACTAGGAGCAGAGGGACCAACTCATTTTAAGCAGAGTGATTAATAAATGCCTTTAATAAATGCATGGGAGACAGTTCCCTCCCTCCTCCTCCCATCCCCGGCAAACACGGGCCGGCTGGGGCTAGATAAGTATATGTTTAGTGGGATTAAGGGAGGCTCGTTGCTAATGATTACACAAGTTTTTAAAGGTAACTTTCGCTCGCTCCTCAGGGCACCGCGCCGGCGTTAAGAAGCGCGAGCGGTAATTAGGTCACGACTGTGCGATAATCAGTCGGTTTAAGCTAAACAAGACACTAATTAAAGATATACATATAAAGCAGGTCAAAAAGAAAATCGGCGTACTTCATTTGCAAAAGCGGCTATGTGCTTTTAAGTCTTTTGAGAGAAAAAATATATAAATAATATAAATATAAATCAGCGGCTTAGCTTAAGGCTGTAAGCAACTTAATTCCACCAGTGGAGACGGGATTGTTTATTTATCCACAGAGGCATGAAGTCCTTATCGTGCCCGTGTAGTGTGATGGGTTTGAACATAGGATGGGCTATGTTTATTTTAATCTAAGAAATAATAACAGACAACCCCCCACCCCAATTAGGAATTAATGAAAATGAGAACGAGATAAAAACCTATTTTCTTTATAGAGACTATTAAACATAACACTTTCTCAACAGGGTGGGGGTGTAGCGGATGTAATTATCTTCTGAATTTTAATGCTGCAACTTTCTCCTTCTCTCTCTCTCTCCATTTCTTTCTTTCTCTCTCTTTCTTTCTGTCTGTCTGTCTCTTTTGACTTAAGCGCTTTGAATCTGATGAGAACGGCTTCAACAACTTCAGAAGTGCTGTGTTAACATCCAGTCGAGTAAACGCCAAGAGAAGGAAAATAAGCGGGTTAAAATAATCATCGACAAATAAAAAAAGCAATGTGTTTTAAAAAAGCAAATGTTAACAGAGTATAATGAGGCGCGTTTGATTTAGCTGTAAGTGGTGAAATCCTCCCTCAGGCGCCGTCTCGAAGGAAGGAGAGAAGGATTAAAGCAGCAACACGGGATAAAACAAAGAATAATGTCTAAATTGTAATTCATAATGCTGGAGTCCCTCTCATTCTAACTACAGTAGTCTGAGTAGTTTATTAAATACAATGGAACACTGTATTCTGACAAACAACGTGTTCATTTTATGATTTTGTCAGATTTGTGAACTATTACGATTACCTTTATGAGTTTAGCATGTTAATGTTCTAATACGTTGTTAAACTAAGTGTGAAGATTCCACTATTCATTGTCTCGTCTTTACAGATCAAAATTATTAATGTACCCAAACTTGCATTGCCATTTTTTATGAGAATTGTTAAATGAAAATAATAACACATGCGCACGTGTTTAAAATATGCTACATTTGGCGTTGTCGGCAGGATTTTGTGATCTCTCAAAAACGCGGAACAAAAACTAAATTGAAACATAATTTCCAACACATTTTTTTGATTGGCATGTCTTTCTGTATTACCCAAAGTTGAAGGATGTATCACTGTCGCTTATAAGAGATTTCATTCTAAAATTAACAGGCTTCTCTTTTGATATTTATGTGATTGGTTTTGTTGAGTCTTCATAATACAACAAAAAATATTAATGTCCCCAAACTTACATGGCCATTTTGTAAAGAAAAATAATAACACATGCGCACATATTTGGTACTTTAAGGGCTATTGTGTGTAACGTATAAAACATTACCTATACCTACTGCAGTTGGAAACCGTAAACTCATCATTATCGCCCACTGCCGAATCTCCACAAACAATCTTTTGAAACCCACTTTTTTGATCTGACAAATTGCACCAAATAATTAGACACCGCGCAGATCTCGAGCGTCTCCGTTGCGGTTGTAGTGAGTAAAAAAAGATAAAGAAAAATGTGAGAAGTAAACAGATATGAAAATGAAAAGGATCTTCAATATGCTTGTTCTTGCTACTTCCTGTTTTTTCATCAAGTAGCAGAGAGAAAAAAAACTTGTCTTTTCTTCACAACTTAGACAATGTGATTTTCATTCGGGGCTCAGGGACTCTCAAATTAGAAAGCTTTGATGTGTGAGAAAAATGTGTTTGAATCTCATGCAGAGTAAGGTGCCATGGTTCTAGTCTAGTTTGTTGTGTGCGCACATGAAATACATATCTGTATTTTACACTGCAAAAGGAACAGAAGTGAGTTCAAATGGATTAAAAGTCAGAATGTTTGGTTTGGTTTCATTTTCCTTTTCATGGTATTTTTGTTGGGTTTAAATACGTTTTTGTATTGCAAGACTGCACGAGTTTGAAAGAAACTAAGACAAGAAAAACTAACAAGACTTAACAAGAAGATAAGAAATGCACTGAGATAAGATGTGTGGTTTATGTTTCCAAATCAGAATTCTGCTCTCTGTGCACTTTTTAACCACATCCCAGACATTAAAATGTAGCATTACTTTTTTGTCTAATAAAATCATTTTCACTCAAATGGTTGAACTGAATCTAAACTGAGAAAACGTTTAATTCATGGACAGAAAACCCAGCTTGAATCAAAACAATATATTGAAACAATACAAAATACTTTCTAACAAATCCAAATATCTGACCCAAAGTGCAGGAAATGCAAAGTATTTAACAAATGTTTTAATTTATTTTGGCTATCTTAAAAGAAGATTGCTAATGGAACAAGAACATAATTACTTACAACAAGAAAAATAAAAAAGTACATTTTCCATTCAGTTTACCTATAGAGAAAATTAAAATTAAAAATGCAATGTTTGATAGCTTACTCAGGGCTAGTCAGCTCTGTGGTGAGTAATGAGCACAAGACCATTTTATTTAAAATCTGTTCCTGAAAATGTACAAGCCACAAAGTTATCAACACATTTTACAGAAATTGTAAGTTTTACATGCATTTTCTGGCTTGAAAAGCAAAACATTGGACATTACCAGAGAGCTGCTCACAGTTACCACAGAGCTGCTTAGCCTCCGTTGTGCCTTTTAACTCTTGATATTTGAATTGTCTAAAGCAAACATGTTTGAAAAATGTACTTATGTTGGGCTAGACTTGCAAATCTTATTCTAACAAGGTCAAAATAAACTCAGAATAAGATAAATTTTCTTAATTCAATCACCTTTTAACATATTATCTTATTTGAAATTGTAATTTTCCCCCATAGTTTCTAAACAAAAGAAATCTTAACACCCAATTCATTACTCAAATCAAGATCAAAATTCAGGATGCAAGTGATTTTAGATCTTCCTATTTTGCTGCGTACAACTCTTTTTTTTTTTTACAATATGCATGCCAGCTCTAACTTACAGGATGTGGCTACTTTACTGTTCTATCTTATCATCTCAACTTCTCTCTCTCCCTTCCTTTCTTTCTTTCTTTCTCTTAATATCGCTCTCTCAATCTCTTGCTGAAAAAAACAACAACTCCATCAACGTGTGTCTGCGTGCACCTGCTACCACCGCGCTGCCATGCCACCTACCCACGGCGATTCTGAGTTAAACTTAAATTATAGTAATCAACAATAACATCTCAACTGTGAAAGAAGGTCAACTCCGCCGCTTTTGTCTTTGAGACGGCACTTGTTTAAAAGCAATGAGTGAAAAAAAAAGAAGAAAAGAAAATGGAGATGGGGGGTGTGTGGATAGGCAGGACTGTGTCAGCAATGTCCTCCACAGACCTTTCTTATTATAGCGTAGCATGGCGGCTAACCTTGAGCATGTTCCTTAGTCTTTTTTGAGCGAAAACAAAGAGATAATTACATTTATGCGTGCCGTCATCTGTCTTTTTGTTTGCTATCCTCAGATCAACTCGCTTTTCTTCTGTTTTACAGTATTGTGATCGGGGTAAAAGGATTCGCTGCAAACGTTCGGTTAGCAAGTTTAAAATATGCTACATTTGGCGTTGTCGGCAGGATTTTGTGATCTCAAAAACGAACAAAAATGTTAAATTAGACAAAAACACAACTTCGACTAAATTAAACAATAATTTTCAACAAAATTTTTTTGATTGGCATGTCTTTCTGTATTGGATGTATCACTGTCACTTAAGATATTTCATTTTAAAATTAACAGTCTTTTCTTTTGATATTTATGTGATTAAAGTTTTTTCATCCCATATGATTTATTGGACAAGACAAATAAAAGTGTGAAATGGGCATGACGATTTGGGAGGGACATTCACCCTAAAATGCACAGAGAACCTGGCTTGCCCAAAGACAGCTCATGCAGTGGGATAGAATGTATACAATTTAGCGCTATTTAAATGGGAACTCATTACTGTATAACTGTCATGAAATTTACATATTCATCACTGGAAACAAGACAAATATGACATTTAAAATAGCTTAAGTGATAATTTGGCAGCAGTCATGCCCCTCTAGTCAATGCTTACATGTACAAATGTTACTAATTGTGTAAAAAGAGGTTTGCTTTGCATGTATAAGGCCTAAAGCAAGCAGCACGTACTAGTCAGCTTAAACCCACTCATACCTCTGCTCCTGGTTTAAAGGGCTCTCCCTCTGGCTTTCTCTTTCTCTCTCTCTCTGCGGAGAATCCCCCGTGTCTACATTTATTTAAAGAAGAAGGGGGAAAAAAAGAATGAAGCGAGAGAGGAAGAGCGTTTAACATGGCGAGGATTAGCCTGTATATCCTTGGGTCTTTACCGCGGCTCAAACAAGCAGGCAAAATGCTCACTCCATACAAATTGAAATTGGATTTGCCGACTTGCCGCCTAAGGTTATAAAGCGCGGATATTCATCTAATTGCGTCGTTACAATGGGGGCGTAATTACACGTGCGGACAAACTGTTACAGTTGTAATTACTGTGTCATTAAGAAATAAAGTGGTGCCAAACAAGATCCACAAAATGCAGGGTGACAAACCTGATCCAAGCGGCTATTAACAAGTCATTCACTCACTCAGTCGTCAACAGGTTATGGAGACAGGCATGGAAGTCCGATGAAACATGCTCCTAAATCCAATACTGCGTCTAAGTATGCAAGGGTCCTCAAATAACTATCATGCTACCTTAAATAAAGTTAAATGAACTTTTAAAAAACTTTTAAACTACTTTTTCTAAGTACTTTGGTTTCCCGTACCAGTAAAAACAAGTCTGACTCTTCAGTGAAGCAAGGGACACAGTTAATAATAAAGATTGAAATACAAATAAACTGCTTAAGACTGAGAGTATCACTTCCAAACACCAACGTGTACATTTATTCAGCTGGAGTTTTTTTGTTTTTCAGAAATCAAGTAGAAGTATAATCAACATTACACATGATCAAAATGTGTCTATATGAGTGATGTTTATGGCCTCTTTTACATACTTTAACTTTGGTTTTGAATTCAGCTCAAACCTACCCCACTAAATCCCACACCGGAACTAGAATTCCATCAGCAATCAACATTTTAAAGTCTGACGTCAATGTGGCACTTAATATTTTTAGTACGAATTAATACGCTTATTGCACTCTACACCTTTTAATGGCGTCTGTGCAACCACAATTTCCTAGGGGATTTACCGCCAATAACATTATCGTGTCTTGTCAACAAGGACCAGGTCAACAACAAAAAAAGATCAAAATGTTACTTATTTATTTTAGCTTTTACCGCAATCCTATCTACGCCGCCCATACTCGCCATACCGTGATATATAACAACTTATAGCTCTCAAATTCCCCCGGCCTCCCCTTTTGTGCATAAATTACTTTCCCTTTTGTAATTTACATCCGCTTGCTCCACCACTTTCCCCCCTATTTGTCCCATTCTTCTACCCCTCTCTAATCACCCCGCGCCCCCCCCTCCTTCACCCGCCATGTCATATCTGTGTTTTTTATGTGTCACCAAACTTAAATAGACAGTCATTGTGTTACGGGCACATTCATTCCCCTTTTTTCGCCGTGTTTCCGTACAGTGGGTCAGAGCTCTGGTGCCTGCCGAACGATAAAAAGTCCCATTGAAATGCGTTAATTGTCAGTGTGCCCCGTTGATTGACACGTCGCGGATAAATGCAGACTTAGTATTTTTGTACACGCTCGCACAATATAAAAGGCCAATTTATTTCTCTGTTCTGTTCCGTCTTTCTCTCTTCTTTTCATTTGATTTAACACGTCCATGGCTTTTTCATTTTTTTTTTCTTCTTCATCTCTCTCTCAACTAAATTTGTCAATATTACCCTCGGCGAGAATTAGCGGAGACCCTTTTTAGCTTTTTTTTTTTTTTTTTTTTTTAAGAACTCCAATTGTATTCCGAGGAGCGCGTTTGATCGAGGAAAAAGAGCCGGCGCCCTTGCGTTCTGCACCCGGCGACGTTCCTGGGTTGCAATGGCTATAGCTTTGTGCCTTATGAAACATTTATCAGTCCCTTTTATGTCGTAATGATCGTGTTAGGATTCCCCGCTTGGTTATGAAGACACGGCTTGAGGAACGGGAGGGAAAACTGGTAGAAAAAGAGGAAAAATTGCAGTGTTGAGAGAATGAGTATGTGGGAAAAAAAGATAGAGAAGGAGGAGTAGAGTGAAAGATGACCGGGCAATGCATTCCTTAGTAAGCATCATTGAAATACTCCAGCCTCTGTGACGATCGTGACCCAATCGGCTCTTTTGAAACGTCCCTGTGCGTTTTTGAATATGATCACGTTTTTGTTTTTCATTGACCTTTTTTTGTTTGCATATTTTTACACACATTTTGTCCAAAAAAACTCACGGCAGCTTCATACACACTTTCAAAGAAGTCTGTTTTTATTGAAATGCATACTTTTGTTTAGATTAAATATTGTTTCAAGTTTGGATGATTTTTTGATTATTTTTTAACCACATTTTGTAAATGTTAAGCAAATTTTCACTTTTTCACTTTTCTATTTTATTTTAATTTTTTAAAACCTGATATGACTTCTTGCATATAAATACAAATAATCAGACTTTTAAAAATTTCCTTTAAAAGCAGCACTCTATTATATATATATTATAAAGGTTCTATATAAGGTTCCGCAGGATGGCATTAAACATATCTATCCCACAGTTATTCAACTAAAGGTGTTTTGATTCAACTAAAGGTGTTCTTGTTCAACTAAAGTTTTTTTTTATTCAACTAAAGGTTTTTTTATTGCACAAAAGACCTTAAAAAACATGTATTCTTCCTGTGATAGCGCTCGCCTTTCCAAAGATCTGACTTGTACCTCAGCTTCGTTGCATCATTTTCTTGTTTCCGTAAAGACAGATACGTTTAATGCCATGAAACAGTGACATCTCCACGGGGACAAGCACGTGGCATAAAAGTGACAAAATGCAACTCAAAACGACCCAAAACGACCCAAAACGACCCTAAAGTCCCGTCTCTGGTTTCCACAGCGCTGAAACGTGGCTTCAGCGTTCAGCTTCTGGTTTGCACGCCTTCCTTCCATCCCATCAGCGTCGTCAACCTTCTCTTTCCTGTTTTATGTTTTTATAATTAAAACACAATATTTATCTTTCCATAACAGAAGGCTGCCGTACTGCGTCAGGTAGACCGCATGCATATTAATATTCCTAATACATCAACAAGCTATCTTCTCCGGTGTCATTGCTAAAAAGTCGCAAAGGGAGCGAAGGTGACTTGTCTGCAGAAGGGTTTATGTCGCGTTCAGAAATTCAACAGAAACGGAAAGCGATTGTAGAGGGAGAAAAATTAAAAAGGAAGACATAAATAAACATTAGAGTCAAAAGCACCGGAGCGTTGGAAAGAGCAGTTTGAAGTTGTTGTTATCATGCACATAGAAATGCAAGTTTAAGGAACGATTCTGGTCACAATCTGTTGAAAGTTAAATCGCATTTGCAAATGCTTCACTCACATTTTATTGTTTTTTACGTTTCCGAAATGATGCAAATGTTACGGCACTTTTAATCTGTGCTGGTCTGAAGTGGGAGACATTTTGCATTTAAAAGTACGTTGTTTTAGCGTTCCATGTTGAGTGTTTTTCTACATTTTTACCTTCGAATCTTGGTTTAGGGAAATGTCGTGTCCTTTGTAGCTATGGTTGTGAAAGGCGAGGCGAGTTTATTTGTAGAGCGCAACTCGCACACAATTCAAAGTGCTTTGCGTCACAGGAAATGATGCTTTAAAATCTCAAAACAGATAAAAATAATAGGTCATTATGAAACTTTAAAAGGGAAGAGGGCAGATAAAATCCTAAAATCCGAGCATCAACAACTTGTCTTACTTTGAAAGAACTGTGTTGATATGTGGATCACACAACTCGACAAGCGCCTTTTGTTGTGGACAATTAAATCTCTTTTGAACAATAGTTCTTTTTATATTGTTCATAGGAGAGGAATGTTTGTGTGGGCAGAATATGGCGTGGAATACATACATCATTTTGGTTGTGTTGCTGTTTTTTATATGACATATTTGATCATGTTTATTTTTTTATTTATATATATTTTTTACATATTTGATCAGATTTTGTTGTTTTGTTTAAACATACGTGTAAAACGTTAATACATACATTATTTTGTGTTTTTTATATAATGTTTGATCATATTTTATTTCATTTTTAAACATTTTATCATTTTTTTTGTGTTGTTTTTTATGACCTTTTTTTTAATACGTCTAAAACATTAATACATACATATTTTTTATATCACTTTTTTTTGTAAACATATTTTATCATATTAAGTTGTTTTTTTAAACATAGGTCTAAAACATGAATACACATATTTGATCTTTTTTTGGTGCTTTTTTTGTAAACATATCATATATTTAGTTGTTTGTTTGTTTGTTGTTTTTTTGAATAGTGGTCTGCCGCTATGACGACTACATCCTCCGAAACAGCTTGATACACTTTACAGTTTAAGGCGGTGTAAGGAAAAGCCAGTAAAAGTTGCTTGTGATTGTTTATGTGTACTTAGCCGAGGGTTCAGACGGAGCGACGGAGGGCCGGGTGGAGGGCCGGGTGGAGGGCCGGGTGGAGGGCCGGGCGGAGGGCCTGGTGGAGGGGGGCGAGGCCGGAGGGGGCGAGGGCGGGAGTACGCCAAGTTCCTTTCTGTGTCCGCTGACAGCTGTCTGCCTCCGTCAATGCTGGATTCCTGTGAAATGAGGCAGAGCTGCGGCGCTCAGGAGAATGCAAATGGATGGAAGTGGATGTTTGAACACGGAGAACAGAAAAGAAAAGACTTAAAGGTGCAACATGCAGTTTTTGTTTGTAGAAGGTCTGCTCCACCCGCCTGCTCCACCCGACATGTTTATTATAGGTAGATTTCAAAAGACATTGTTTTTTATCACTGCTTGATTTTCATTACCCATTGCTTTGTCTGTAATGTTCCGTAGCGTTCCTTTTAAACACTTATATCTCCATGGAGACGAGCAGGTGGACGTTTTATAAGTCAGATCTGTGGAGAAGTGACAATGCTCACTTTAAAAAATATTGTTTTTTCAGGACTATAAGTCGCACCAACCAAAAAGGCATAAAAGAGAAGAAAAAAACATATATAAGTCGCACTGGAGTATAAGTCGCACTGGCCAAAAATGCATATTAGAGAAGAAAAAAACATATACGTTGCACTGGAGTATGAAATGCGGTTGCAAGTGTGAAAATAACAAATAACATCACATACAAGTTGCGTATGTAAGAATAAATATAAGTAGAAGTCGCACCCTGGCCAAAACTATGAAAACAGTCTGAGCAATAAAACAACTGCAATGAAATAAAACAACAATGGATACATTTTAATACAATACTGCGGAAGATTTTACACAAAGCAGTCACATTGCCATGGTGACAAGTAAGTGTAACTTTCATGCTGGAGGGTTTGTCAAAGTGCAATTTTAATCAAAAACAGAGTCAAAAACACTGGGGCGTTTGGGAGAGGGTTTGGTTGATGCAAAGCTTATGAAATTAAAGTGTAAAGAAGTATTTTTTGTCTTGCCATCGTCATCTTTTCTCTGTTCAAAAGCCCAAAGGTACGATTTGAGCTTCGTCACATTTTACAAGACCAATTCAGTCCAACACTTCACTTTCTTTTTTGCTGCTCTTTCTCACTTTACTGTTGTTTTCTGTCAGGCAGTTTGAAGGTCCAGTCTGTTTTAAAGTGGCACCTGTAGCATGTCAGCTCCATGTGACCCGTGTGCTCAGACTGCAGTCACTTTTGCAAAGAAAAATCTGATTTAAGTCAGATTCAGCGCCACATATGAAAGAAGCCTGCGTCGCGTTTGGAAAAAAAAAACATAATCAGATTTGGACTGTTCACAATAAAGACCTGATTCGACCTGCAGCGTGAACGTGACTTTTCAAATCCAAAAAACGCCACTGAATAATGAATAACGACAGTAACGACGCTCCCACCATCGTCGTATCAATAACCCAGTAGCATCACCAACTCAAAAATGTATTTCGCTCCAGTCATCGGGGTCGGGGCGGGCGGAGGGAGGGAGGCGGGTCGGGCGGGGCGGAGGGGGGGGGCGACAAGAGGCGAACGAGGAGAAGTGGGGGCCTCTGTTTGAACAAGTTAACTTGGGCATGATTGGGGTTCCTCCTGCGCGTGAAAGAGCAAGAGAATACATTGACCTTTGCCTCATTAAAAATGGAGGGCCAGACATGTGATACCATGACTGTGGAATCCTGCCTTCTCCCTCCTCATCCACCCCGCCACTCGCCCTTTCTTCCCCTGCCTCCGCTGCTCCGTCATCCTCCTCTACACCCCCCCGGTCCCCCCTCACCCTCTGCGCTCCATCTCCTCCTCTTAACCCCTTTGACAGGTCACATAAAAAGGCTTTTGTGTCAACATCAGGGCGCTGACAGAGAGCAGAAAGCGACATAAAAAATGTGCCGTGCTATCTCTTCATCACAAAAAAACACTGCTCTGCTGGAAGAAAAAAAGTGCGAGGAGGAATTAAATCCAGGGATTAAGATCTCTATGCTTTTTTCCCCCTTTCCCCTCTTCTTCCCCTCGCTCCCTCTTTTTGCCCTCTCGCCCTGCCACATTCCAATTGTTCTTAAAATATTTGGCAATGTCAATTAGTAAGTGAGCAGAGCTAGCTGATGAACACAATTTTCCAGGCGACTGAGCACCCTATTGTTGTGGAGCGGAGAGCAGATTTGGGAGGTCATTATCATTCCCTGTTAGCCGTGCCCAGCTGCTCTCCTCTTGGCTCCGGCTATGGCCCCTCTCTCCCTGCTCTTCTCCTTCCTCCATCGCCGCTACATCTCCCCCCGTCCATGTTCACCAGTTAAGAGCTGGTTGATGGCAGCCAGCAACAGGGGGCCGCTCAACAAGACCCGGGGTGGGAGGGGGAGGCGAGCAGGAAGAAAGGGAGCCAGTCAGATGGATGTAGGGTGGTGGGAGAGGGGAGGGAGGGGTTACTGTACGAGGCGAATGAGGTAGAGGAAGTGCAGGGGAGGAGGAAGGGAGCGGGAGAAGGGCACTAGGGCAAGCGGTAGGATGCTCTGATCGGAGTGAACGCAAGAGGGAGCACTGAAGAAATGCCCTGTTCACTTGAGCATTTATGTGGCTAAATCGACTTCAAACAAGCTCAAGGGACGTCATAGAAGACATGATGGACACAGCTTTGTAATGAAGAGTATGTTGTCTCATTTTAGACCTGGTTTTGTCTCATTTTAGACCTGGTTTTGTCTCATTTTAGACCTGGTTTTGTCTCATTTTAAACCTGGTTTTGTCTCATTTTAGATCTGGTTTTGTCTCATTTTAAACCAGGTTTTGTCTCATTTTAAACCAGGTTTTGTCTCATTTTAAACCAGGTTTTGTCTCATTTTAGACCTGGTCTTGTCTCATTTTAGACCAGGTTTTGTCTCATTTTAGACCTGGTTTTGTCTCATTTTAGACCTGGTTTTGTCTCATTTTAGACCTGGTTTTGTCTCCTTTAATACCTGTTTTGGTCTCATTTTAGAGCAGGCTAGTCCTGAGTTAGGCCCCATGGCGTCCGGGTTTGGATCTGGTATTACTTGGAAAGACACTTTTACTTGTCTTTGTCAGTTAGCATGACATTTAATCAAGTTTATTAAGTCATGATAAGTCTAAGCTGCAGCGTTGTAAATTTGGACCTCACTGCACTGAAATTGCTCCCGATCGACCTTAAGTTGGAGTCAGCCTGGCCTGAATAGTCAGACATGTGGTCATGCAGATGTCTGGTTCACATGACTTGTAAAACGAGGCATAGTTATTATTTGGAACACTCTCTCACTCTAGTATTTGATTATTTGTGGCTAATATTAAACATGTTGGTGTAGAAACCCCTGAACTCTCACTCAACCCTTTTGTTTGCAGCTTAGCTTAAGCTGTTTTGTAATATGCATGATTTAAAACACTTTGACCAGTGTAAAAGGTCATTTGTGCAAAGAAAGGCCTTATTGTCTAAAAATATAATCTAAGAGTTGGTTGTAGAACATGCATGGACGTTTGAGATGGAGCTTTTTCAGGTTCCGGCTCCAAATGGACAGAATACAGCGCGACAAAACGGGAATCTCTGACTTTATTGCACTTACCAGATGTATCTCTTACAGTAATACATGTTCCCAGAGGGCTCTCCGCCTTATTGCGCCCACCCACGGCTCCCGCTCATGGGTGCCCTCCCTGCTCCCTTCTCACATCGTCATCTCTCTGACAGAGCGTTCACAAGTTCTGAGGGCAAACACTTTGGAATTATTAAGATCACATTTCACCAGCGCAACTGCCATGTCCTTAAGAAAGAGCTGCTAACCCTTCTCAAAAGGATAGTGTTAACCAAAGATTAGGCCCTTTTCTCCTTGTCCCCCCCTGTAAAAGTTTGAATAAGTTGACACTGGCTGCTTGTGGTGTGTAGTAGCAGGTCTTCCAAAAGTGTGTGTGAGTGAGAGAGATAGAGAGTAGGAGTAGAGCTGGAGAGAGAGCAGTGAAAAAGGGTGAGCGGCATCAAAGCGTTGCTCTCAGCTGCAGCTGCCAAGCCTCCTCGTCCCCAGTTAGCAGCCATCCAGCTGTCAGGCTGCGCGAAGAGGAAGAGAGGGGGGAAATCTCTCACCAGCCATATGGTCCCCAGCTCTGTCGGAGACACTCCACGCTCCGTGGGCAAATGGCAAACTCATATATCTAATCAACACTCTTAATATCCAGACCTGAGACCTGGATATTTCCAGAGCTTTGCCTTTCATCGACCTGGCAAAGAGGCCAGAGGGGAAATGACCGGGCACTTAGTGTAGTTATGCTCCATGCCAACACTGTGCATGACTGATACTGTGGAACATGGACCAGTCCCACTTCTTTAAGTGACAAACCAGTAGGTGAAACGCCTACGAGTTTGTTTTAATGTGATATTGGATATAATTGTCCTCTGACTATAAGTTAACAGACATGACTGAGACCTGTACACTTCAAGAACATGTTCTCATCATGGAGCTGTGGCAGTATCTTTGCCCATATTTATTTATCTAATGATTCAAATGAACCCCAGAGCAGACCCACACTCCAGGCACCTGATGTTCCTCCATCTGAAACATTATTTTGACAGTAATATGAGCTGTGGATTGACTCGAAACCCCTTTTAGTTGAACAGAAGCTGTTAGCTTTAGCACAGCTAGCCCCAGAGAGAATAGGCTTGAATATGGCTTTGTGTTCTATCTGTTAGCGGGATGCTACACCTGCTCATCTAATCCTGGCAGGCCTGTGCCTTCAGTCTCTCCCGCTGCAGTGTAACGGACGCCTTATGGCACAGCAAGCCGCGCCGAATCACGGGGAGGTTTGTCGGTATTACAGCGACATCGCTGTGCAAAGCTTGGAAATCACCATCACCCCCTCCTCACTGGGACAAATCTTCCCCAGTTTCTTTTCAGTAAACACTTATTAGAGTAAAGATGGGGCCCACTGCCTGCATGAGGTGGAGGGGCAGCTAAGAACAGAGAGGAGAGGGCTAAGATATAATCAAAAGTTAAAAATTGTGGTCTGCGGGGCACAAAAGAGAAAAATGGGTGTCATCCAAGTTTAAGTAATCTTTGCTCATGCCAACAACCTGGAGCAAAGGCTATTAAGAGAGGGAGGAGGAGGGAGCGTAAGTGCAGGGGAGATGGATACGGCCGTAGTGATGGTTTGGAGGGACGCTAACTTTAATGGCCCCACTGGGTTTTTAATGAGTGTTGTGCCCCAAACAAAACGAGCTAATTAGTGTTATCATCCATACATCAGGCCTACACAGCCTCGCACGCACCCACACACTGCCTCACCCAGCTCCTTCAGCTCTTCAAAGGCATATATCTTTTATAAGCCTGTAACATGTTTATCTTGAAAATATAAAGTAAATACGCGGAGTTGTCCACTTTGATCGGAAATTACACGAAAACTCTGGGATATTTACGGCGTCCCTTTGTAAATTGATGGGTTTGAATGTATGCGGCCGCACTCACTTAAGGAGCTTTTGATTTGGTGTTTTTTCCCCCCTCTTGCACACAAGTACACACTTTAAGACGCGGAAGGCCGTGCCCTGTTTGTGAGCCGAGCGATTATGTCTACACTGGTTTAAAGGCAGGATAACAATGGCATGAAAAAAACACAGCACAGAAAGGGCTCAAGCCAATACATCCAGGCATTTGGACTCTGCTCCGTTGTTACCTGCTCGTAAGCTCGGTGTTTGTCACGCCATCGCCTCTGGCCGACCACGCCGCCCCGCCGGCCCCCGCTTTATTTCTCTTGCACTAAGCCTATTATAAAATCAATAAACAATTGAGCTTTTTTTTTTTCCACAGTCCTTTTAAATCTTTTTTCTCCTCTATATATCCTTTGAGATGAAGGGGAGGCATGAGGCGAATGTGTGCACAGCCGAGCAGAGAAGGCTGAATGGAATACACATGCAGCTTAGTTACTCTTTCTTACAGAGCTTGATTCAGCCGCTTCCAACCAGTTGCTTTAAACTGTTATTAAAGTGAGCAGCGTAGAAATATTTTCAATCAAATCTTCTTTTTATTATTTTTTTATTTGAGGAGCTTTGTTCGTCCGGACATGGATGAAATGGGGATGAGACTGGGGAAGGACATGGCAGAAATGACCTAAACTGTTTATCGTTAACATCATTCCTCTACCAAATAATGGAAGCACTAGCTGTACTATGTATTTATAGAGTCTCATACCTGTGTGACCATCAGAGCAAATTGACACTTTGTCTTGTTAGGGACATGTAAAGCATTTGTACTCTTTTCTCATTATGGCACCGTGTCATTAACTTCTATCACCACATGTAAACATTGTCAATCTCGTCGCCATAGTTTCCTGTCCGTCAGAAAAGTAAAAGCCGACGAACTCGACGGTTAAACAGTTTTATCACACGAGGCTCTTCATAGTTTTACATCACTTCCCATTAAGTTTGCATGCCAAAAGGCGAATGCTCAAGCAAATGATTGAGGGAATTTTAATTGTCATATTCTTGAAATGTAATAACCCTTGAGTTGATAAAAATCAACAAACACCAACTTTGACAGCCGATTTTCAAATTAGGCATCGGGAAAAAGGAAAACAGCGTTTACAGATTTTAATTCCCTTTGTCAGTTCAAACTCATATTTCAAACTCAGCAGTGGGGAGATGACAATGTAAACCTCTCTATTCCACGATCGCACAAAAGTTGGAAATTAGAATGTCGTCTACAAAGCCCCATCCGTCCCCCTCCTCCGTTGTCTCCCCCGTTTCCCACCAACACGTCTGTTTGTTTACTCCTCAAGTCTTCTTGGAGTGCAGATACGGTAATTATCGGTGATCAAAAACGTCCAGGTTTTTCCGCAGATGCTTTTGATGTATGGATGACACTGTCTGCTTCCACCATCAGTTGCACAGAACGCGAGCAA
This sequence comes from Eucyclogobius newberryi, assembly GCF_026437365.1. NCBI lineage: Eukaryota > Metazoa > Chordata > Actinopteri > Gobiiformes > Gobiidae > Eucyclogobius > Eucyclogobius newberryi. Next base: position 8,092,108 of record NW_027316167.1, read on the forward strand.
TTTGTGCGTTTTCCCTGCAGGCTTTGTGTCGTAAATCCCATTGATAAAGTTAAAGTAACTCTAACAATCTTTAACTAAGTTTCTCGCGCGATAAAAGATGTAATTTTTGCTTTTTTTCCAAACGTATATTTCTTCGCCATGCTGCACCCTGGACCGGTGCACGAACTTTGACTGCGACAGATTTTGCCAAGCTGTCCGTTGCATCATCTTGGACATTATTATTTTAGCCAGCCTCCATTTTTGGCCCACCCTGCTTTCAACATGCCCGCTATTGGCTGACCCTGTGGTTAACCGAGTTCCCATTGGCCGGCAACCTCCACCCCCCCGTCGCCTCGAGCCAAGCCTTGATTGGATGACTCAAAGGATCTCTGGAAAGCTCTTGTCGGGGACGGTCTTAAATGGACAGAGATGTGGACTATCGCGGTCAACCGTCCGCGCTTTCCCTGGCGGCCCGCTCCGCCGAGAGAGGGCCCGGCGCACGCACCCCGGCGACGGAAGAAGCCGAAAACTAGCATTTGGCGGGGCTCCGTGCTCTTCCCCGGGTTCGTCCCCCATCGAGACCCTGTGTGGGCCGCTGGTGCTGACTGGACTGGAAGCAGCTTGATGTGGGCATGTGTGTCATGTCCCCCTCTGTCATCCACCAGACGGAGGGCTGTATCATGGCTATGGTCCTGTCACACTTGGATGATGTCTCCTCGCCTCGCTCTGACAGTGACTTGCCTTACTGACAATTACCATAAGAAGCAGTTCTCCCGTGCACCTGGTTCACAAGGGTCTGTAGAGCAAAGATTGGCAGGCGTCGCGCTGTCCCCCTCGCTCGCTTCTCGCAGGCCCCAGCATGGATCACTTATTATACTGTAATTACTGTTCAGTTCTTTACACGTCCAATGATTCAAGTTTGCAATATCTAGTCGCCATTTATGTAACTGGACACATGAATGCACCGCCGGTATCTACTCTTTAAAGCAAATAATTCAATTTCAGCAGAACAAGTAAAACGGTTTTGAAGTTCGAAGAGTTGAGGTAGTTTTTTTTTCAAATGTTTGGCACCCACTTTTTAATGCTTTTGTAGCAGCAAAGTGATAAAGGCATTTACACTCCTGACTTATAGCCAGAAGGTTTCAGGTTCTATAACCGAATGGTGCCATTGCTCATAGGAGTTATTTTTGCACATACAGACTTTGGAGTTTTGTACATTCCATGCTCACAATTTTGCAATAACAAAACTTGTATTTGAATATGCATACTATATCATAAAAACGATTCACTTATATCCAGGTAGCGACAAAACACTGCGGTACAACTCAAACTTACTACTACTTAACCCTCTGCAGTTTCTTAATCGGTCGATGTAACCTTTTCGCCTTTTTCACATCTCCATTCAGGAAAAAAGACCCAGGAGTCTCCGCAGTCCCTCCTTTAACTCCCTGCGTTTTGTAGCTACCCCTTATTTCCACAGGGAGGAACACTGACCTCATTTGCGAGGACAATAACCTCCTTGACTTTGGGGATTAAGACATGAAACCTTTGTGGATTAATTAGGTTCCTAGCAGAATTCATTTTTACGGCCACAGAAAGCGCAGAGAAAAGACGGGAACGCTGGTTGTAAGGGTTTATTATGGAAATGTTGTTTGCCCAGATAGATATATTAAAAAAAAACAAATGTTGGGGCTGATCACATTTAAATCCTCCAATTGAATAGCTTGGCAATTGTCGGCTGCGCTCGGAGGCATTAGCATGGGAAGTGACAGTGACGCAAACTGTCAAATTGCAAAAACGCATTATAGAGTCTTTAACATTGCTGCCGACTTCAAACTAGGGGTTTTGCAAGCGTGCAGACAACATTAGCCCACTAAAGCTTTCTTTGGCAAGGTTAGACATGCAAATGCGTTTCGGCCGGACTATCTTCAAGCCACAAAGGGGCTGGAGCTGGGAAAATCTGTGCATTCACGCCTCTAGATCTACTCTTAAGCTTTTCACACATAACGCGGCGAGTGGCGGTTCTGACAATACAGCCGGAATCTCATTGTCTCAGTTGTCGTAGCAACAAAGCAAAGTGTTTGTTTTTACCGAGACGCGGCGCAATCGCAATTTTGACGCTTTGCACCTATTGCTTCCACCCCCCACCCCACCCGTTTTTTTTCTTTTTCGCATCAAGACCATATGTTATTTGAACGTATCTTTAGCTCGGCGAGAAGGGGCTGTTAGTTGGATGGTTTGTTTACAAAATAACAAAGGTGTCTGTTTCACCAAAGGCACAAGACGTGTTAATGCATGTTTGATGTCATCCTAGGCTCGCTGTAAATAAAAGCGACTGTTGTCTTATTAGAGTAACACCTCCGATTGCGACAGCCTCAGGTACAGCTCCCTTATGGACGCCGCGCCGAACATGTGCTTGATGAGACTCTTCCAACACTTTTACTTTACTACCCCGCTAATGAACGCTCCACTCATCAGCCGCACTCGTTTGCTTTATATTTTTTGATCTGCCCCGGAGTCACCGTTGCCCGACGGCCCACACAGCGAGCATATGTTTACGCCGGCGATAAGGTTGTTTTAGCAAGTAAATGTCTTTCTTATCGTCTCTGGTGTAAAGCGTAAACGTTCATGGGAAGATCTTAGGAGTCTTTTTCGAAGCGAGATTAAGCTTTGGGTTTCAGAGCATAAATCACTCAGAGATTTAAGAGGTTCTTAAAAAGAATCCGCAGTCTATTGTTTTGGCGGCAAAGTACTTTGGGGGATTCCAATCTTACAGGGGAAAAATGTGTGTGGACAGAGAAAAAGTTTTAAAAATGTGTATCTCCAGTTCATAACCTGTTATTCTTCTCCTTTTAGGGGAACATTATGACATGATTTCAGGGTTTTGTCAATTAGCAACTAGTTTTGTTTCATCCAATTGTATTTGAACAGTAGATAAGTGTTTCTCAACCATGGGTACGGGGACCCCGGGGTATGCAAGTGCTCGCCATGGGGTCTTGGAATGATTTGAGATTATATATAAAGGTGGGAATTATCAGTATTCGCATATTAAGGTTATTTGTAGTACATTTTACATCCTTCCTAGTCATTTTCAGAAGATTATCATAAACAAAATCAATAATATATGATTGTTAGAATTAGCAATATAGTAGCAAATGCGTTTATAATGACTAAAGAAACACTAGTATATCGTATCAGGGGTAAAAAGCGTGTGAAAGGTTGAGAACGAACAACTGAATACAAATAGTCGCACTGAAACGCACTATAAAATGTGTACGTAAAAGTTCACACCAACTACGATACACAGTCTTGTTCTTGTTGCCTGTCTTTCGCGTCGCCGTAGGCATCATATTCTAACCCCGGGCGTCCATCCAGCTGCTGTACCAGTCAGCTCCTTCCCTCTCGAGGACACAGGTTTATCCAAGGCTTTTCGCAGAGAAGGCTCCTCGCATCCCTCCCCAGTGGTCCTCCTCATTCCTCCGTCTTAAGGCATGCTAAGGCTAAGTTGAAGCTAAGCCACCAGCCACCCTCATGGGGCTGCGGATCGGCCAAATGCCACCTCTCCTGGCGCCGCTTGTAGGTATAAGGTGTAATCATGCCGACACAGTGCTCTCCGGGCCAGAATCAGGTATTTCCTATTAGACACAGAGATGAACGCTGGATTTTCCGAAAGCCGTTTTGGACAATCCCCCTCCCCCCTTCCTCCTCCCATCCCACAATCCTTAGCTTCTCTTACACCTCGTGATCTTTTAGCTCGCTTTCCTCGTACCTGTTTGGCTTTTTCTTGACACAGAATTTCAGTCTTTTGTCGTCCCCATTTGGCATTCCCGCTTAAGTTTTTTCTTTTTTTTTTGGAGGGCAAAAAGAGGATAAGGGATTGGAAGTTTGTGGAGAAAAGTTTTTGGAGGACATTTCTGGATAACGTTCACAAGGCACAAGCTGCTCACAGTGTGAATATGGCACGTTGTCAATGAGATCTATTTCCATGACGATTATTTTTATACTCTGACAATCAGGGAGCCGACAGCAACACGCAAGAAAAAAACTAAAAAGAAAAAAAAAATACGTCTTCCACTTTGATACACTCTGTAACATTCTAGCGGTAAATGCTAACAAAGCCATGAGGGAGATGCGATGCGGCGACGAGATATCAACCTCCTTTTCTGGTTGCTCAAATCCCAGATCTAGCTTGACTAAGTGTCCTGTTGAGTTGTCAAGTGCGAGTGCGTGGAAGCCCGGGCTGATCGCGCACCCTTCCGTTTGCTCAGCGTTGCGGTAAATGCAACATCTGATGGCGTTGGACAGGTGAGACGCCGGCGAGCGCACGTCACTTTGGGAGACGGGAGCTAGCGCCGTGTCACCCCGCCCCATCTGCAAGCCTTCAAACCGCTGTATGTTTGGCATGTCGGCGTCACGTGTGCAGCCATGATATCTGCGTGGATTTACTTTTTTGTTAGTCGGGCAAAACTTTTGAATTAAATGCCAATGTGCAACACTATTTCTGCAATTTGACCCAATACTGGTGAGCTGTTTGTTAGTTCTTGTTACTGAAATGGATCAAATATGACTTTTTCAATAGCTTTGATTTTGGAAAGAGATTGTATTATTCAGAAAATATGTTACACCAAATATACTACTATAAGAACTACTACTACACGAAGTACTACGGCCACAACTACTATGTATGTGCCACTGTGTTGTACCTTTTTGCAGATAATAAAGTTTTTCTATTGGTACTAGAAAAAATCTGCAGTATTTCCACTGTTTCCACTCGTTAAAAATGCATGAATGAACAAGATATACATAAGATTATACTTGATTAATTTACTTTTTATAATTATCTTAACTTGTTTTACCCTCAGTTGAAACACAAACATTTGAAAAGAACAAATCCATATCACTTTCAAACCAAATCACCAAATATACAACTACAAGAACTACTACAACCACAACTACTATGTATGTGCCACTGTGTTGTACCTTTTTGCAGATAATAAGGTTTTTCTATTGATACTCGAAAAAATCTGCAGTATTTCCACTGTTTCCACTCAGTTCTGATGTTAAAAATGCATTATGAATGAAAAAGATATACATAAGATTATACTTGATTCATTTACTTTTCATAATTGGAACACAGACATTTGAAAAGAACAAATCCATCTCACTTTCAACCATCCTCAAGGGGAAGTTCTTTAATAAACCCTGCATGTGTCCCATATGTGGCCACGACACGGTCCAAACTGTTTCTTTTGCTGTAAGTTCAGAGACGTCTTGTAAAAAAAGAACATTTGTCCGGTCTATCAAGAATATGGCAAGCGAGCAAACTGATTTGGAATGCGCTGCCATATTCAGTGTCACTATTTGACTTGGTGTTTGGCAGCCTTGTACAGGGTGCAGATTGAGAGACAGTGTCACGCAGAGTCGGAAATGTCTTCATCTGCCATCTTTTTCCCCTCGTTTTTTAAAAGCAAAACACTAAAATACCAAACTTTTCAACTCCGTACGCACTTTTACCTGACTTAAACCGACACGGCATATCGTTCAAAAATCCCCCCTTTGGAAAGCAGAAACCGCAGCCTTCTCCTTCCTCGCGTCTCGCCTGCTCAGTGGGCTGTTGGAGGGCTTTTTCGGAGACAGAAGGGGCCGGCTGCGGAGTGGGGCGGCAGCCAGGCATCTTGATGATTTTTTCGGGGTGCATCACCATCTTTTCGGGACGCGCCAAGTGTGCACCAAGGCCATGCCATCCACTGTAGAGAGTGTAAGACGGGGGGCACCGCCGCGCACGCTCCCCGCCTCTTCCAGGCGCCTCGGAAACAAAACTCAAATAAATACAAAAGTAGAAGACGCATTCCGGTTGCCACGTGAAAAGACAATCGTCGTGATTTCTGTGAGCAATAAAGATATAATCCACTGAAACTGTGATGAATATTGGAAAATGGTTGTCTAGTGAAACATTTCGCGAACTCGATTAGCGCCGCTAAAGCATTTATTTGCAAAGTCGGTTATTGCGGACATAATTTGCGTTGGCAGTTTGGTTCACCTAATTTTATTTATGTATTCCCATGGTCAATGTTACTTGAACGAATGTGAGATTTTGACTCGCTAATGCCTGGATTATACTTGTAACGGAAGACTACAAAGCTCTGCTGTGTATATTGCTAATCTATTCTGTTTACTGGCTCCATTAAGACGCCACAAAAGTCAAGATTCCAAATAAATGGTAATGCATGTCTGCTTGATAACTTCTAATTGTCAGGGCATCGATCCCACTCAGAATCCCGCTATTCTCTTATGATTTGACCCGTAAAGCTTATCGCACCTCTCCCCTCTCGCTCTTGTTTTTCTGTGCCCCTTTTTTCTCCGCCTAAATTAACGGCATCTAACACGATCGATGGATCCCCGCTAATCGCGTTAGACGTTTTGTTTTAAAATACCAGAACCCAGCTGGTGACTCCACGCACTCATCTGCTTGACTCCGCTCTCAGTTCTTTGTCAGTTTTTGGTTGCTTTTTCCTCCCGTATCCTCGCCGACTGTATCATTCAATTCGCTGCTTCTCCTTGTTTTCCGATTGGGAGGGAGGTGGGGTGGGGTGGGGGGGGTTGAAGAGGGGCTGGACTTGGCCTGAATCCGAAGGTATCATATCTGACCATATTTCAAGCCCAAACGAAGCATGTGGAAAAAAAAGAGAAAAAGTCTTGAAAGGTCAGACATTAATGCTGGTAAAAATTGATCTGTGGATTTATGAATTTAGCCCTGTCGTGGAAAGGCCCTTTGTAATGGAAGATTCAGTGGGGGAAGCTTAACATTGCATTGTTTTGCTTTGACAACGCAGCCGCGAGAGCCCGCGCAGCTGTTCCCCCCGCTCACAATGGCAGATTAATTAACACAATCATGTGGCGCTGGCTCGGGCTCAACAGCCAGGTCTGCTCGGGGATAGATAGGTAAATCCTATACATGCATTTCCAGACGACCACGGAGCGTTCCTGTGATGCCACGCCACGGCCGGCGAGGGGTTCGATCGCAGACTGGTCATCCACGTGAAGGCAAATGACGCCCCGAAACACACGGATCCGTTTCCTAATTGCCCCTGATTAGATTGGGGCTGTTTTGTTGCAGGGTTCTTTTATGTGTAATTGAAATGAGGTGTTGGTGCGAGTGGATGTGTGCGCGGGGTGTGTAGCAGTGGTGGATATGAGTTTACTGCATTTGAACGTAGAGGTAATGGTTAACATCATCAATTATATATATATGTATTAAATATTCACTTTGGCACATCTGGTCATGTTTCTGAATCATACCTTGACTGTATTTATCAGTGTTGGAAAGAGTAATGAACATTTGTGCTCAAGTAAACGCAGATACATGGATAGAAATAGCTTTGTACTCGAGTAAAAAGTACATATCAACAAGACAAATCATGCTTTTATATCAATCGAACTGTGTAAAACTGAATTTGTTTGTTTTAATCCAACATATTCACAGAGATCTGGTCAATCAGAGCAGGCGATGGAGGGCTGTTCTGTTCTGTGTGTTTGTAGGTGCAAAAAGAAGCAAAAACAGAGGTGAAACAGCCGTGTTTTGGGAGAAATGTACTAATTACAATGGCAACAAGTCTAGAATTCTACTCAATTACATGTAAGCTATAAGTACATGTTCAAAAATCTATCCAAACAAGTACAATTACCCCAAATAAACCTACTCAATGACCGTTACTTGTGCATTCGCGGTAACTATCCACCCCTGATTACTATATAAATGCATTTAATGAATCACAGACGATGACCTTGCCACATAAAGGCAACAGGTTCCCTTAGCTCACCTCAACGTATCCATTTACTACCTTTCGCAACGACAACAGACGCCCATGTGTGCTCACGTTGGCTCTAGTTAGCGCCGCCTTGTTCCGTGGACCATATTACCCATTACCAATATGTCAGAATCCCTCAATATCCCTCCTGTTAGCAGCCTCACTGCCCTTACCAACCGCATCCATTCTATTTAAGTATCCATCGCCATTAAAACCGCTCGTCTAATTAAGATTCCGCCGGCCGACCCGTCTCTCTTACTTACTTAGTTCCCTGACATTTTAAACTGTCTATTATGCCGGCTGGCTTTCAGGTGCAATGCTGTGTAAATGGCAAGTCAAAAAATTATGTATCTTTTACATACAGTTATCCATCAGGGGAACGGGGGGAGGGCGGAGGGAGGGAGGGCGGAGGGGTGGACGGAGGGAAGGGGGCGGAGGGGCTGACGGATCACACCCGGTGTTTAAATTATTAGCGGACGCTGTGATCTTTCCCGATTGATCATATCACTTCACGTCGCGGCTGTCACTCTATTAGCGCCGCTCCGTCTCCGCCTCTCTCTCCGCCTCTCTCTCCGCCCACCAGCGCTGCCCCTCCGCCTCCTCCGCCTCCTCCTTCACGCCGTACTTTGCCCTTCTCCCTCCCGTGCACTGCTCTTTTCTTTAATCTGTAATGTTTTATAGCCGGGTGTAATGGGCTGTTGTAACGTTACTGTACTCGGTTACAAAAAGTACTGATTGAGGAGTAAAAGTACGAGCAAAGTTGCGAGTTGGGCGGCAAGAGTCGTCGTAATTGAATCGAAATGCGCAATTAGTGAATTAGAAAGGCTGCGGTTTGTGAAGTGCAGCCGTTATCTCCACAAGCAACAGAATAGTGTGTTTTATTCTGCGTGAAAACGGATGGTCCTGTCGTTTAGATCGACAAACTCTGTTCTTTAGTTTGTCAGTTCATTGGCCTGTTTCTTTGTCTTTTCGTTTGAAATGAGAACGTTGAAGAGAATCCTATTAAAACATAATTGCGAGTCTAATTGCGATCATATTTTTTGTTGTGGTTCAGACAATTTCATGCGCGGACAAGGACTCGATGTAGTTTGAACTCTCACGTTCTGATGTTGTTAAAAAGACGAGCAAAAAGTCTTTAAATTGAGCCAAACGTCTTTAAATCTGGGTTTAGTCCTGATGTTGGGTCAAATTCAGTCCTGGTTCAATCCCGTTCTGTTTTAGCACATTTGATCTTTAGGACGTTGGATAATTTCATCGAATCCCTTGTCAAAATCTGCTCTAAAATGAATAAACTACTCCAAAACTGTGCATTCTGTTGTTGTGTCCATGGGCAAGACACTTCACCCCACCTCTCCAATGTGTGAATGTGTGATTGCATGGTGAGGAAATGTTTTTGTCATTCCATCCAAGTGTATTTTTATGACTACAATATTGATATTAAGACTGATCAGTAAATAAAAAGCGTTACAAAATATACTTTATCAATCAAATGAACAAATATTCACATTATTTTACTAACATAAGCTTTACAAACAACAAATTATACTGTCTCACCATCTAAAACAAGGGCTAAAACTACCATTCATACCACTACAAACATGTATGTGAGTATTTTATTAGTTTAAAAGTTCATACTACAGTCTTCTCTTTCATTTTAACACTGTTTCAAATCCAGATTTTGAACAGAATCTTAAACATAAATTGCAAATTGAATTGAACGCTCGAATAAAACAAAAAACACACATTTAGATTCGTTCAGCCCCATAAACAATGGCAAGTCGCAGGGAAATAACAGTCCCGTGAAAACCTTTATGGGGAAGAAAAAAAAAACACATCATATTCAATCGACGATGTATATTCCGGCGTGTACGCACACGGCGAGCGCGGCGGCGGCGGCGGCGGCACCACTCCTCTCGTGTTTTGCATGACCGCAGTTTGTCAATATTTTACCCTTGGCCCATCCCCTGTGTTGATATAATGATCACTTAACAGTCAAGTATAAGGCGAGGAGGAAATTAGGGCGTCGGCGGCGGAGAGGACAACAACACTGAAGCAATTATGTTTCTTTCAGCCCAAGCATTCTCACGTTAATGAAATCCCTTATCGTTAGGAGCGCGGGGGGGGGGCGAGCGAGAGAGAGGGGTGAGGCGAGAGGAAGGAGGGGAGGACAGGTGCACGAAATGTACGTCGTTCATTTATCTTATTCTGTGAAATGAACGGAAGGAGCGGCGAGAATAATGTAGAGATAAAGTCCGAGCAACAAGTGTGTGTGCGTTTTCTTTCCCTTTTTTTCTTCATTTTCAATCGCTGTTTCTGCACTTTGCGACGATGAGAGGAGGAGGGAGGTGGAGGAGGGAGGAGGTGGAGGAGGGAGGAGGTGGAGGGGAGGAGAGCCGATGAATGGAGGGTGTAGGGCGCAACGGAATCGCACAATAGAATCTTTCCAAAGGACAAATCGAAGACACTCCCCGAGCTAACATTTGAAGTATTTACCATGGTGCAAAATGTCTGCCCTTTTCCGTTTGGAGATGGAATAAAAAGTCAGGTGACCGATGAGGCCTCGAACGAGACTCGGCGAAATCGTTTTCTGTTTGGAAAGTTTTTTCAGAAATAGCGAGAGAACTGCAATGACCGATAACGGAATGGTTGATATCTCGGAGTTTTAGATGTTGCGCAAAAGAGGGAGCGACTCTACAAGTGGCTTTGATATGTTCTGTTCATTTTACGTTTGTGATGACTTCAACTGAGAAAATGCTGACAGGAAATCAGAATATTGGACAAAATAATGCACTCAAACAGCTTAAAACCCCCATAGTCCTAACAATTAAAGGAGTTATCTTACATGTATTCAATTCCAGCTGTTTTATTGCTTTGTATTGCTCACATTTCCAGAGATCTGACTGGTAAGTTGGCTTGGCAGTGTCACGTGTTTGTCTCCATGGATACATTGAAGGACATACTTTGGAACGTTCCAGGCAAAACAGTCCCTTCAAGCAAATAGCAGACCTATCAGCAAAGTTATATTATTTATTGATGTTTTAGATATTAAAGATAAAGATATTATGTTAAAGATATTAAATCATCTTGACACTAAATGGTGGGTTGTATCAGGATCTGTTTATGTCAAAAACAAAATTAAAAAGCCACATTTACGTTGGAGAAAGCTGCGACGCTCTCGTTCCCAGTCCACGGATGCAATATCTTGAATAACCTATTTAGGAGTTTGTACTTTATCGCAACAATTAATATCCACGGACAACTTATGGTCAACTTTACTCTTAAAGTATTTTTAGGGACCGAGCGGGAGCCAGGTGTGGACCACATTTTCCAAGAATCCACAGAGGGACTTGGAGGATTTCAGCATTAAGATACCTCTGGGATAATGCACAAATAAAGAAAAAGGGAAAAAAGGTAGTGTACAGCCCAGTCCTTGTTAGCCAACGCTATTAGTAGTGTCAGTGCTAATGCCTTCTGTGCGCCGTAAAAGAGGCCTATCTGATTGGAAACAGATCTGGGCCAGTGGGAAGGCTAACCCCGGCTAGGCTAGATTTAATGACCCATTTCCTCAGCTGCCTCGTGCCACAAGCAGTTAAACGACAGTCAAGGTGCCCAGAGGTTGCCTACCCTGGGACTCTGCGAACGGGATGAAAGAGGCGGGCGGGGGGGGGCGTGTGTGTGCTCGGTGATGACGGTGGCGGGCGGTGGAGTGGTGGCGGCGGCGAGTTCGCTACAGCCGCGCGGACAGAGTGAGTAATACCCGGCAGCCGACCCCAGCTACCAGGCAGCAAATCACAGCCCATTTCCCCAGCAGGAAGTTAACTCGGCGCCCACCGCGGTCCGCAGTCCCGCGCGCTCTCCCCGCCGTGATTGAGCGAGGCGGGTTACTTCTTTTAGCGTCGCCGACAACGTGTTGCATTTTTTGCGCCGATTGATAATACATCAGCATATATTTTAGCGGACGGGGGAAAAGGAAAGTGAGAAGGAGTAGGTTTTATGGCGGCGATGCCCGATTTAGACGGCTCCGTCGAGGGCGTTTACGGCGGACGTTTATGTTCTTTCAGTCGTTTGTCATAGCTCCAATTAATGGCTCGGGTTTTTTTTTTGGTGAAGTGCACAAACAAGTCAGTCAGTTGGGCTTTCGTTCAGATTTACGATCTTAAAAATGTAAAAATTGGAAACTATTGCTATTGGTGGATGGATCGACGCCAGCCACATTTTACTGTTTGAAAATAGAAATAACGAGCTTCATTGTAAACGCCTTAAAATGACAACTTTAAACTTTGATACTGGGCCGGGCATCGCAGATAATGTCGCTGAAGTTAATTGGCAACACTTATGTTTCCTGCAATGGCCTTGTTCTAATTGCGTGTCGGCTTTTGTCAGTTGTTCTGGCTTCAAAAATCAACCCAAAAATATGCACAATTGAATTCTCCAGGTGTTTTTTAAAAGATCACATACTCTTTGGACCAGTTCTGGGCATTTCCACATTCAAATAGCATTAGCTTCAACACCATTGACCAGTTCACATGCCGGACGCTAAGAGAGACTTCTAAAATCTCAAATGTACTGGATGTAAAAGATTGTTCAAAAAGCGACGATGCAAAGACACTTGAATATGTGACTTTTCTGGTGGAGGGTCTGCCACCTGCTGGTCTCCATGGAGATGTTATTGCTTTGCCTGGACTGTTAATTTCCATGGAAGAGCGGGAAACACTGCCAGTTCAAGTTAAAGGACACGTTTGCGTGTTTTTCAAGGTATTTTTCGAGCAATATTTCGCACTATAAGGCGCAATCAAAAGCCTTTAATTTTCTCAAAAAATGACAGTGCGCCTTATAACCCAGTGCGACTTATATATGGATTCATTCTGGTTGTGCTTACGAAGCGATTTCATGTGAAAAATGACCAAAAATGGACCATTCATTGACCGTGCGCCTTATAATCCAGTGCGTCTTATACTGCGGAAAATACAGTAGATTTGTTTATTAACGCCATACTCTGGAACCTTCCGATGGAGACGAGCATAGCTACACGTCTTGTTGATCATCCCTGTTCTAAAGTGCTGTTCAGTCTCATCAAAGTTGCACTGTGCATCTTTGAAGCGCTCTTTTACGCCGCCGCCGCGTTGTGGACAAAGAGTGGACCCGGGAGCAAATTACCCAACGCGCATTTAAATACGTAAGTGATACTATTGATACGACCTCCCCGCGTTCAGGCCAAAGTGTTTCATTCGGCGCACAACGAGCCCACTTGACCTTCTCCACAAGTGCAGCACACGCCGCGCTCCAGACCTAAAACGACCATCAAACTTGCACCGCTGCAAACTTGAGCCGGTCACTCTCTATCAAGCTAATGATCAATTATTAATATCCACAATCCGCTGCCTTGATGCGGCTTGGATATAGAAAGCAGGCAATTACTCGCTACTGTCTCTTTTGGGGTTTTGGCCGCCGCCTCCATCTCCGGGCCCCTCCCCCTCCCCGCCACGCGTCCAGCTTTTCCATAAATATAAAACAGATAGCTCCTCTTAGCGCGCCACAAGTTCTCATTGTGGCCCTCTCATTGCAGATATCCAGATTCAGATTAATTTGTAATTAGTCTTGAGTTGTTGAGCCTCTAAAAAAGATAAAGGATCCCAACTCCCATTCTATGCGCCCCAAACGCTGATGATCACTTAAAAAGAACAAATGCACCAGCGCTTGATAAAAATAGCATAAGCTCGGACTTATTTGTTTGGCGACAAATGCCAGTCTGTCTGAATGGTTGGGCTAATGCTAAAGCGCGGGCTAAATGAGTTGGGCTATAATAAAACTTGTCATTGTGTCTCTTGTTTGGATAAATAAGGGGGGTAAATGCGTCAATTCATTAGCGCGGGATATGCAGGCCCGGAGACTATACAAATTAGGAAGCAATTAGTGGGAAAAAGAAAATTAAAATACATGCTCTTAAAAAATATGATATTAATTTGTTTTGAAAGTGCCATATAGAATCCCAGTAAAGAATAATAATTTAGTTGGTGCGGCGCAATGTTAGAAAAGCCGACAGGAGCCAACAGCGCTTTCTTTTTTCGACACTTTACATTCAAATGTTAATATGAAAATAATAAGACAGATTCAATTTACGTTGTACCTCTAAGCCCTTCAAGTTGCAGAAATTACTTTTGCACTGTCTAGCTATTAATTCACTCAAAGTCACGCTCAGAAATGTACTTTTGTGGTCACAGCTGCCCTGGGACGTGGCTGGCCTTCTAAGCCTGCGAAAACCAATCATAGTGTCATTTAGGTCGTAGAAGATAGACTCCAGACTGATGGTCAATACAACACATGATTCAAACGTTGGCTTTTAGAGGACGTTTGACCGAACCACCGCACGTTTATTCAGATTTGGAACCGACAAGTACGTGTATGTACTTGAATACAAATATACAAAGAAAATACTATATATTATAAATACTATTATTATATATAATATTAATTTGGGCCGATTCACCAGAAAGCCTGAGGGCCGACGGAATCTGGTCTGGGGGCTGCATTTGCACGGTTTGGTCATATCTAGTGGATATAGAACTACCGTATTTTCCGCACTATAAGGCGCACTGTCAATAAATGTTCAATTTTCGATAATTTTTCATATATTAGGTGCATTAAGCGAAACAAAATCGCTTTGAGGTCAGTAAGCACGACCAGAATTAATCCATATATAACTCGCACTGGATTATAAGTGCGCCTTATAGTCAGGAAAATACGGTACTAACCTTACAGTTTACGGGCGATCAACTCGACCAACATATTTTCTAGTTATATCTCTTTTTACATCACAGTTTTCTTCACACTAAGCTGTACATTTAAAACAGAAAGGTTAATTTTGAGTATTTCACTGATATTACTGAAACTTTTAAAGGTGCACTGTGCATTTTTATGGCTCTGTACATATATACGGTAAAGTTAAATTCTAGTCCAAAGCAGTAACATCTCCACGGAGACAATGGCGCCCCCTCTTTCAGAAACGTCACACGGCGCACCTTTAAACAGTTGTTATCAAGTATAAGACACGTGCTATCCTTTTATTGTATTCTAATACCTTTTAAATGTCAATTAATGTTTTGCAAATACAGAGATGATAAATGATGAGCACGTGTGCCCTTTCGGTGACTGATGGAATACGATTGTGTGAAGATAGCCCAATAGTTTGAGTCGTTTAAGAGGACGGGGGGAGGGCGGGGGCAGTGGCAGGAGTTGGCGAGGGCGCGCAGGGCTCCAGTCTATTAATAGTTGAGTCATCAGTGCCTCAATGTTCCGAAATGGCAAATTGTTAGATCCCCAATGGTGATTATTACTTGCTGTCAATGACCTTCATAACAAATTAAAATTATGCGACTGGGACGGAGCGTGCTCTTTAATAGGCGTTATGCTTGGGATTGTACGCCTGTGTCACTGTCTTGTGTGTGTGTGTGTGTGTGTGTGTGTGTGTGTGTGCGCGGCCAGAGGCTGATGGTCTGCGCCGCTCAGAATCTCCCTTCCCCTTTGTTTTATTTGGGATATTTGTATTTGAATGTTTTTTTCCAGGGGCGTAGCTAGATTAAATGAGGCCCGGCGCAGCGTGTCTGTGGGGGGCCGGACGGACAATTGTATTGATTTATAAAAACAAATTAAGCAAACATCCGGCATGAGTAATATGGGAATCTGATAAAAGCTTTCAAGTGCACTCGAAAAGATGTTGTGGCATTTTTCTCCCCCTGGGCCCCCTCGCGGCTTATGGTGCTCTTTCTATGTGTTTGGTTTACTATCTACACATTTCTGTCTTGCTCCTGCTCAAGATGATTAAAGAATAGTCCAAAACAAAGCGAAATAAACCAAATTTCACAGCGGAACACAGCGAGTGCAAGTCCGAATATCACTTTTTAACAACACAACGAAAAATGTACGATAACATGTGAACAAACTACACAAAAATATACGCACTGCCATCCCCCTCAACATATAGCACTGGCCCGTTACCCCGTACACATCCAGTATATACCCACACTCAGACAGGATGTTTGCCGCCGCAGTATAAATCTTTTCATTTCATTTTCCAAGACACTGGACAAGTTCATAGAAGAGGAAAAACGGGACGCGTCCTTGGTCCTGCGATTTACTGCTCGTTTCTGTTATAGTCTCCCTGTCTCACACACCCACACACACACACACACACACACACACACACACACCACCACGACATATGGGTGTGCGCAGGGAAGCAGATTTACCCACTTTAGCCGGCTCCTCCACCTCACTGGCCTTGTTAAAAGTGTTCCTCGCCCCTTGCGGTAATATATGTCTTTAAGTGCACATTTACGCGCCCGGGCAATCGATCACTGCACACTCCCCACCCTATAATTACTCCACCTTAATATGCACCCTTGATGAGGCCTAATTGATTCATTTTCATTGATGGAGAATATCGTTGCTAATGGCTGCAGTTTGCGAGCGCCATCGATGCCATAGAATGTGTACAGTACAGTGGGGGCCCGGTGCCAGGTGGAGCGCGGGTGGAGCGAGAGGGAAAGTGGCAGTGGCGGTGCTGAGGTTGATGATTGGCCTATTGTGCTGGCTGTTGATTTAGCATGCATGGGAATGAATAGGAAATCAATGATGGCTAAGGGAGGAGTTTTACTTTATTCAGCGATAATGGGTCGGTGCAACAGGGCGGCTGCCATGTTTACGTGGACGTCTGTATGTGGCTGCAGCGGCGCTCTGTCCGTGTCGCCAATTGAGTCATTGGCTGCATTGCAACGTTTACTATATTTACTTTAAAATTGTTCATACTTTTCTGCCTATTATCACAAACACATTGCAGTTTACGTCCACTCTTTGAAAGACCAAACAACATGGACAAAATGATCACTGACGCTGGAGAACGTTCAAGAAAACCATTTGGATCCTCTGTATTTTCTCTACCGTATTAATTAATCATTCCTTCTGTGAGGCAGAGGAGCCTCAAAGGTACTACAGACATATGAGCGGCGGTACATTGTTCACGTTGGACAATTAGCCTGACCGAGATACACAAAAAAGACATGTTATCGCTCTCGTGTGAATTTGCATTTGGCAATTTGAAATCGTCTTTCAAAGTGTGCATCACAAGTACATTTTTTTTTTGTTATTGCAATTTATGTGCGGCCGTGCATAATCAACACAATCTCTTTGCTAAACATGAGTAGTTTGGGACATGTTCATGAATGACATAAAGGTTAAGGATCTCTCCGATGTAGTTTTGCAAAATGGGGCCCCCAAACGGTGTATTGACCCGGGCATCTACAAAGCTAGAAACAGCCCTGCATGTCTCAAATTAAGACTAAAAAGCAAAGTTTGTGCTAAAGATATATAAAAATGTGTGGAAAACTGATGTGTAAAGTCTTTTTGCAATGTCCAAACCTCAAACAAGACATTTACAGGCGTGTTTGAGTCAAGTTTGTGCTAAAATATGTTTGAAGAATACCACAGTTGTATAGATGGCTGGGTGAGAGGTGGGAATATGTCTTAAAAAAATAAAATAAAAAGTGTAGTATTTTAAATGTTGTACTGAAGATATGCAAATGCAGAAAATCAAGTGTGGAAAAGTGATCATCCAAAAAATATTGTAATGTCGAGTCTTTTTGCAGTGTCCAAACGTCAAACAAGACATTTAAAGGCGTGTTGTCACTTTCTATCATCATTATTGACATAGTAATAATACAAAAACACATATCTGTGAGTGTTTTTTAAAGCTTTCTATAAGTTATCTGTATCTACTTGCGTTGCAACACCGACATTTCCCCATTTGTGGACAAGTAAAGACTATCTCATCTCATCTTATCTTATATCTAATCTTTTTTTCAACACCACGCATCCCTAATTGCCCCTTCCATTCTCTCTCCTCCACCTTTTACCATACATCCTCTCAAAACGCAGCCTGCTTCCCCTCTGCACAGAACCCCATGCAGCAGGCTCCCAGTAAAACAGACAGAGACCTAGCCATCCTTCACTAATGGTAACCACACCACTTCCTGCCAACAGAGACTGAGAGGGGGCATGATGAATATACTCCCTGATTATTACAGCACCGCACCGCAGCGCACCCGCCTTCCCCTCTTTCCTCCGACCCTCGCACGAGCACACGGAATCCTGTATGTGCCGAACGTGTGCGCGCGACACCGCATTAATGCCGCCGCGCTCACCCTAAAAGACACCCACCTTTGTCCCTATCTGCCTTTTCCCTCCTCCGACTAGACGGCGGTGGACGGGGCGCTCAGCCACGCTCAAACGCCGAGCAACAGCCTCTCCGCGGGGCCTTGATCACCCTGCTAGAATGATAAAGTTAGTGAGACATCATTGCACTCCGAGACGTTTCTTTCTATCTGCGCGTGCGTTGGCGAGCGGCGTGCGTGTTGGGCGCGTGCGTGTGTGTTTTTACTAATGATTTTTGAGGCTTGACTTGAGGGGAGGAGGTTGGACAAAAGAAAGAAAGAACTGGAAAAAAGAAAGAAAGAAATAACAAAGGTGGGTGGGTGCCAGGGAGTAACTTATGGCATCATTCCTCTTCGCCGTGGCCGGGCGTAGATGAGCCCTTTACCGAGCGAGAGAGCCACCTTCTGTCCGTCGGGGAGGGGGGGGGGATGAAGGGGTGGCACGGGATAGGTCGGGCGGCGGGTGACGGGGCGGGTAGTAAGACTGATGGTGAGCGAAAGTCGACAAGAATAAGCACTCTAATTAGAAGCGCATTTGTCAGGGTTGTCCGTTTTTCGCTCACCTGTTCTATCT
The DNA here is from genome assembly GCF_026437365.1 of Eucyclogobius newberryi. Lineage (NCBI taxonomy): Eukaryota > Metazoa > Chordata > Actinopteri > Gobiiformes > Gobiidae > Eucyclogobius > Eucyclogobius newberryi. The sequence goes on from NW_027316167.1 coordinate 8,110,674, forward strand.
GCACGGGAGAAAAAACGACATTCTAAATGAACCCGGAGACAGTGCGTTTGCTATAGGCGCTCTAGGTGGGTTCTACTGCCCTTCAACCCAGTAGTTTTGGAGGAATAATCTTCCCAGCGTGAAGATCGCACTCCCGTAAATAGGCGCCTTGCACTTTCGCTCGACTATCAAAGAAATCGCCCAAACCCAGGTTGAAAAACGGAACTCCAGCTTGTGTTTTCCTCTCTTGCCCTTTCTTTTTTCTAATCTCCCCCCCTCTCATTTTCTATCTCTCCCCTCTCCACAACTCCAGTTTTAGTGCGGGCGTTCACTAATAAATATAAATGTTTGTGATTAGCATCTCTGCGGCACAGGTGCATGTTTGTTGCGAGGGGAGGCTTGTTCATTAATTTTCCGCCGTGAAAAGTGCAGCGCGCCATGAACGGAGAGTCCAAATCGCACACACTGATAAATGAACGCACAGATTGTTAATGTACCATTGTAAGGCTGCAGCTTTGGAGGAAAAAAAAAAAAAGCGAGAGCAGAGGAAGGGGCCTGCTGCCAAGCCAAAGGCACTGCTCTGGGCACGCACACACACACACAGTGGAAGAGGTGTGGCAGGATGCTATTCCGAGGTCTACATTGAAACTGAATGGGGCTTTATGGGCTTTTATCCTTACACATATAGCAAGGGATTATTTAGATTACGCCAACAAGGCACCCCCCGCTGCGAGGCCTCTGGCAAATGGGATTTGGCTTGACTGCTGGTAAATATGACACCAGGTGCCCCCTGTCCTAATGGGCCACTTATATAGCAGGCTTTCCATATAAAGCAGCTGATTTGGATCTCCATATGGGTGTGTTTTTGATATAAAAAGACAGGCAGGGTTTCGACTGGGGTGGGAGTGATGGAGTAACGCGCGATGGGAGACGGAAATAATGACAATATAATATCTTTATGAATTTAGAGACGCAGATGATGGCAATGATAGGAAGCATCAGGGATTGATGCTACAGACTGAGAGGTTATGGGTTGGTTTTTGAGGTACTGCGTGTGTTTTGGTGGTAAATGTTCCACGTATGTGTTGCTCCTTTGAATAAAAATATAGTTTTTATAGGTTTTTACCCAGCAAAACAAAATTTGCACATAATATTGAGCAAATGAGACAAGAGTGACACAAATCCAGACGGTAGCTACGTCAAACCTTCCATATTTTTGCCATTGTGTCCATGGGCAAGACACTTCCCACTACTGGTTTGGTGTGGACCGCTCGTGGCAGCATACAAATCTGCCAAAGCAACACACATTTCATAACATTTAAAAACAAGATCAGAAAAAAGGTTTAAAAAAAAGCGATTTTTAAAAAGTATTTCAAATTAATTCAACAAAACTCTTCCAAAATCCCAAAAATCAAAAGTGTAATTCATCAATCGAAACGCATCAGTTTGGAAGCGACGTACGGTCCACCGAGCCTGAAGTGGGTCATTCACAACCCCGTGTTCCACTAATCCTCCAAGTATTCTCTTCATTATCAACATGATGGTCCTAATGGTGATTTCATATCTGGATTAACCCCCTCCGCACCCCCCCCCGCACCCCCCGCCCCCTGCCAGCCAGCGGACCGCCTGGCGCCAACGCATTTGCCAGGGCGTGGACACAAGCTCAACGCGCATTATCGGAATCAAAACACGCTGTATAGTTTTAATTAGATAAAATGCACACAAATCCACAACCGGGGGGAAAAAAAAGCAACCAAATCTGCAATATGTTTTATTAGAGATACGCTTTTCACACCAGTCGTTCAAACGGGAGAAACACAGAGGAAGAGCCAAACAAAGCCAAAATAAACAAAATGTCGCCTCCAAAAAACGGCTTGTTTTTCAGGAGCTGCGAAAATGTTTTATTAGGGGACTCGGCGAACACCTGCCTTAAAATGTCGTTTCAACATCTCCCGCACGGCATTTTGCTTAATTGACTTGGAAATGGCCCAAATGTATTGCTGAATGCGGCCTAATTAATATTAATAATAAATGCCATTATTAACATCAAAGAACATCTGGTGCCCCTGTTTACCCCGCCGCCTTATATGTAACACATTCTGCCGCTGTTTTCATCTCGCAGCCGCGACTGGGGTAAACAACCGTTATAGCGCGTCGAGCTATTTCCTCCCCTTTTTCCCCGACTCGGATATCGTTCCGTTTTTTTCCCGCCGCGATTCGGTCCACCGTTCGTAGCGTCGGCGT
>NW_027316167.1:8117896-8215396 GCF_026437365.1 Eucyclogobius newberryi
AACAGCCGCATTAAAAGCTGGAGATCAGTCAACTGATTAAAGACAAGCAGATAGCAGTGCAGACTGGACCGGGCCGCTCACGTGCACGCTCCTGTAGACACATACCCACAGGCACGTGCACGCTCCTATAGACACATACCCACAGGCACGTGCACGCTCCTGTAGATGTGTGCACATACCCACAGGTACGTGCACGCTCCTATAGACGTGTGCACATACCCACAGGCACGTGCACGCTCCTGTAGACGTGTGCACATACCCACAGGCACGTGCACGCTCCTGCAGGCTCATGCACACACACACACACACAGGCACGTGCACGCTCCTCCTGCAGGCGTGTGCACGTGCTTACACACACACACAGGCACGTGCACGCTCCTCCTGCAGGCGTGTACACGTGCTTACACACACACAGGCATGTGCACGCTCCTGTAGACGTGTGCACATACCCACAGGCACGTGCACACTCCTGTAGACGTGTGCACATACCCACAGGCACGTGCACGCTCCTGCAGGCTCATGCACACACACACACACACACGCACACACACAGGCACGTGCACGCTCCTCCTGCAGGCGTGTGCACGTGCTTACACACACACACAGGCACGTGCACGCTCCTCCTGCAGGCGTGTACACGTGCTTACACACACACAGGCATGTGCACGCTCCTGCAGGCTCATGCACACACACACACACGCACACACACACACAGGCACATGCACGCTCCTCCTGCAGGCGTGTACACGTGCTTACACACACACAGGCATGTGCACGCTCCTGCAGGCTCATGCACACACACACACACACAGGTTTACACCTGCTGCGGTGCATGTGAGGCCCAGGACAGTGACACGTTGCGTGAGAACATTTATTATTGAAAGAAGGTTGGTGCCAGCGAGCCTCTGGTCAGTGTGAGTGGTCCTGAACAGGCCTGTTGACCCCTCACAGGACGTCTGTGTGACACGCTGCAGTGACACAAAGACAGCACAGACAGACACTGTGGTCTTGCCTCGAAAGCGTGTTTGGGATTTTAAAATTTTAGCCCCATCTGGGCCGGGCAGGTGGGCCAGTGTCTGTTACACGGTTTGCAGAATCTTTGCCAAAAAGGGATCTGTACAGTAGACTGCTGAAAATATGTTTATGAGCAGGCCACTATGGCGACAGTATGGTGCCGCCCTGGACCCAGCACCCAGGGAATTCTACTGATTTTATTTATTTATTTGCTGTCTGCTGGATTTTAAATGCATTCAAATGAAAATGCAAATGAAATGAAGGGGGAGCAGCAGAAGTGAAATTATTCAGGAAATTAAATTTTCACCTTTGATATTTTACATACAATATGTTTAGTTTAATATGCACCTACTGCTGCAATAAGTCCTATGGAAGGCAACACATCTTTTATTAGACTGAATTTGAGCAAACACAGCGCGTTTTAAATGTATTAAGCCTATGGCTTTTGAGAGGAAATAGCTGGGTTCTGATGCTGATAAGACGTTTAACATTAGTGCTGTTATTAGATATCAAACAGTTATTATGACTCTTTTCTCCAATGTGCTTCTTCTTTGTGTGTTCCATCACCTTCTGACAGAAACCGTATAAAGAGGTAATTTCACAGACCGCGATGCACAATTTAACATCTGCTTTTACACGTAAAGCGTCCGTGAGCTCGTCCCATTCTCGGCCGCTCACAAAATGAAAGTGCAGTTGCCAAGGCCAAGTAGAAGCAGCTGGTATTTAGTATCTGTGCATTGTCCCGGACTTATATTTAGGTTGCCTTTCAGTTTGAGTTGTGATAAATAGCCTTCAGGCTGATAGCGGCGCTGTGAATGGAGTCGTGTGTTTAGTGTCAGTGTGGAGAAGGACTTGCTGACTTGGGCCTTTCCATTCTCTAAACCCAATCTGAGTGACGGACAGAGGCGGGGCGCAGAGGCTGGGTTAGCCGCGGGAAAGACAAGATTAGGCTACTGTTAAAAATGCTGCTTATTGTGCCAGCGACCTTGCCAAAAGAGGGTTGGTGAATTTTGATTTCAGTTCTTTCTCGCGTTTCTTAGTGCAGCAAACGTGGAACATATCAAATCGTGCACCACAGGGAAACAAAACACGTTAAACAATATGCTGTAAGTTATTACTATTATTACATGGAACATTTGGAAATAGACAAACCAAGCAAAGCATAAGAAAGGCCTGCTGTCTGTTATTTATGTGTACCATGACATTATTCCACATTGCGTGTGTTTTATACATTTGTATCATTTAGTTTTATTGATTGTTTTATTGCCATTTTATCCAGATATGTTGCTCTGTTTGTTTTAAGTGTTTTTATGTGTTTTGTGCTCATGAAAAAGCGCAATAGTGTGGTTTAAAATGTCCAAAATACAACACAATGATCCACACGTGTCGTAGATTAGAGCTTTATAGTAGACAAGGGCACGATTGATCCTCTTTAAATTGATTATATTTTTTGGTTGTATACAATAATAGTAGCTAAATAATAGTAATAGCTAATAGTAGTCTAAAACGTGTAGATTTGTCCCATCATATTTGACGAAAAACTAAAAAGTACGTTTGGTTTAAGTGTCCAAGAACCAACATTCAGACTATTTATTCCTAATGAGATAAACTTCTTATTTCTTCTCATTATATGTCGTTTTACCATTAAACATTGCATTAAATAAGACATTAGTTTGAAGTTGCACACCACATTCACCGCACTTCCTGTTATAGGCAACATTTTGAGTACTTGTCACCACTGAAATATTGGATATTTAGTTTTAAATTGTCAATCCCCATGTGCTCTTTTCCATCATCCTGAAACCCCAAAAACGGTCTGCTCAGAACGCCGCACACTTCCGAGTCCCGTCCCTTCGGCAGTTGTGTGTGCATTATCATTTCTATCCTTTCAACTTCGGTTAAATCTGATGTGACAGTTCTCTGGCACTTGGCATGACGCTGAACCGTTTTGACACCAATCAAACCAATCATTACCACTGCGGACTGCATTTTCTTTTCATTAACCGCGCATATTTTGAAAGTTAAACGTACAGCGTCTAGTCGAATGAATAAAGAACACTTAAACCACCTTGAACCTGACAGAAGAATAAAAAAAACGCTTACGAGACCATCGCGCGCGCAACAATACTCCTCCGACGGCCTCACCTCCGATCGTACCTCCGCCTACACGTTCCCAGCTTGTCATCTTTCGCTACACATTCCGACAATTATGTTGATAACAGTCGCGCTAAACTCCTCGTCATCATTTTTGCTGTTTCTTTTTCTCAAAAATTCCCCGCAGCACGGAGGGGGCGGGGTCAAACCGTTATCACCCTATCACGTCTCTTGACAACTACCTGTCAAGATCAGGTCGCGCCGACGAGATGCGAGGAGATCCCGGCACGCTGACGCAGCCGTTTCCGAAGCTACACTCTGTCTTTTTTCTTTTTTTTCTCCCCCTGTCTGATTTTCACATTGTTAATTTTCACGGCGATTCTGGAAAAAAAAGGGGAAAAAAACGGGTGATCAAAAGCTGAAATGGGAGGAGTGTATCGGTTGAGTACGCGAGACCGAAATGTTTGGGGATTTTTGAAAAGCTTCTGAACCGTCAGCGTTCCTGTCAGGGCGAAATAGCGCAAACTCTTTTGATAGGCGTTTGCATATTTGAACGTTGCCGGGGACAACGCGGGAAGAGGCCATGCGTCGGCAATTTTTTTCCGAAGGCGACGCTCACGACAACCTTCCGTCTTTGTTTATTTTTCCAGATGCCGGGGACGACTTGGGGAAGGCGGCAGGGAACGCGCAGCCCAACGCCGTCGTTCCTGCCAACAACGCCCTTAACTCGGCGGTGGCGGTGCCCCAGCATCGCGAGCGGGGACTGGCATCGTCCTCCAAGGATTGTCCCTACTGCGGCAAGTCCTTCCGCACCTCGCATCATCTCAAAGTCCATCTACGGATACACACGGGTCAGTATGAACACGCAACACGTACTCACTACAAAATGATACGAGACAATGCTGTCGACCAATGAATGAGTACGATTGACCGGGAATATTGGGAAACTACTTCTCCAGTGCTTGTAAGAGGAACTGTCTGGACGTAATATCTGATTTGGGATATGAGGTTGATTTAATTGTAAGAGCAGAACATTCAATACATAATGATTGTTTTTGTAACTCCCAAAATCAAAACAGCAGTTGCCTCGAGGGGCGACAGATTAAACCATGTCCAAGCGTCCTGTGTCCTTAGACAAATGTCCCAGCATCCCCTGTCCTTAGACAAATGTCCCAGCATCCCGTGTCCTTAGACACAAATGTCCCAGCATCCTGTGTCCTTAGACAAATGTCCCAGCATACTGTGTCCTTAGACAAATGTCTCCGCATCCCCTGTCCTTAGACACAAATGTCCCAGCATACTGTGTCCTTAGACAAATGTCTCCGCATCCCCTGTCCTTAGACACAAATGTCCCAGCATACTGTGTCCTTAGACACAAATGTCCCAGCATACTGTGTCCTTAGACAAATGTCCCAGCATACTGTGTCCTTAGACAAATGTCCCAGCATCCCGTGTCCTTAGACAAATGTCCCAGCATACCGTGTCCTTAGACAAAATTCCCAGCATATTGTGTCCTTAGACATACGTCCCAGCATACGGTGTCCTTAGACAAATGTCCCAGCATACCGTGTCCTTAGACAATGTCCCAGCATACCGTGTCCTTAGACAATGTTCCAGCGTCCCGTGTCCTTAGAGAAATGTCCCAGCATCCCGTGTCCTTAGACAAATTTCCCAGCATCTCGTGTCCTTAGACAATGTCCCAAGCTCCCCTGTTCTTTGAAAAATGTCCCAGCGTCCCGTGTCCTCAGACCCTCGATCTCAGCCAGGAAAAAACTCCAAAACCTCCTTGGGAAAAAAGTATAAACCTGGAGGAGTTCCACAGTGAAGCAGAGACTCCCTCAGACGGACAGGTGGACGCCCTGAGCATCCGTGCAAGATTATAAAAAAATGTCCGTCAATGTACCGTACACATAGTGGAAATAGCAACTAAAACCTTGCTCAAGAAGGAGTGACGGAGTCTGAAAACCACTCTGAGAAGTATAATTGTATAAAAACGTTACTCACATAGAAGTAAACCTCACTGAGAACTACTCACCTCCGCCTGTGATCCACTGATGAAACATTTATTGTACTTCATGCAAAATTTACTTTGGCGCTTGTAGTGACATCCCTTCTGGGGCTGACTGATACATGGCTATATGAGCGCCGGCCTAATCGCATATTGAAGTGCGCGCGCCTCCTGATATGATGGATCTCGCGCGGATTAATTGATTGCATATTAGCTTTGTACCTGATGAATTCGGCATTTGTTTTAGCGACGAAGCTCATTTGCATACATCTACGACTGAGAGCGACAGCGATGGATACCGAGATAGAATTGTACAGCGGCGCACGCAGAGAGTTTTACAGATCGTAGAATGTGTCGGATCTGCACACGTACACTGTTATGGAAAGAGACGTTTTGGTTGTCACGTGGAAAACTAAATTGTGGGCAACTTGTGTGTGGAAGTAAGTAAATTGTGCTCAAAACTAAACTAACTCTCTCTTCTTTAGTTCTGTTAAACTTCAATTTAAAGTATCTAAGGATCTAGCCAGCTACCGTATTTTCCGCACTATAAGGCGCACTGTCAATGAGTGGTCTATTTTCGATCATTTTTCATTTACTGTATTTTCCGGACAATAAGTCGCACTGGAGTATAAGTCGCACCAGCCAAAAAATGCATAATAGAGAAGAAAAAAACATATATAAGTCGCACTGGAGTATGAAATGTGGTTGCAAGTGTGAATTAACAAATAATATCACATGTAAGTCGTTCTGGAGTATAAGTATATAAGTATAAATGTAAGTATAAGTCGCATCCCGGACAAAAAAGTGAGAAAAGGTGCAACTTATAGTCCGAAAATAGGCGCACCAGACTATGTGTACTACTAGTGTACCACACAGTAAGCACAACCAGAATTAATCCATATATAAATCGCACTGGATTATAAGGCGTACATTTAATATTATGTCGTTTTTGGAGAAAATTAAAGCCTTTTAAGTGCGCCTCATAGTGCGGGAAATACGGTATCCCCATCTTTCAAAATCGTCCGATATCAACACCCCCCGCGCACCTTTACATTTAGAACGTTTTCTTCCCGACATGCCTCGAAACGGCGACCGATAAAACCATGGGAAAGTGCCGGCGATCCCTCTGAACACACACTGAGCGGCGCGAATCCGGCTCCTTCCGATCTCCCCCTGAACGTGGCGCACAGATGGTCACAGTTTCCCGTTCACAGTATCGCAGTGTCCTGGAAATAAGCATAAGAAGTCAGTGATCCGAGTCCATCGGCACACTCACTCTCCTTCTCACCTACATCTCCAAATCCGCTTTGATCCCGACACTCCCTCCCCCCCTCGCCGCCCGCCCCCTCCCATCCCCGCTCTTTAATTGCACATAAAAATGAATAAATAAACCAATTCGCAAGTAGCGCTCCCTAACAGTCTCCCTCATCAAGGCTTAAGGCCATTGTTACGTCCGCCTCCTTTTCTTTTTTTTTCCCAGAGTCATCATTTCATTGAGCTCTAATTAACACAACAAGGGTTCAGTGTCCTCCAATGACATCACTCAGAGGGCAATTTCACACTCACTAACTCTCAATAACTTTTGAGCCAAAACAAAAGCCCGCCTGTCCGCCGTTTAGGGGGGGATATGCGTGCGACGATGAACCCCGTGGATTTTTTGATTCTCGCCAAAGAAAGGAAAGGAAAGAAATGGCTCCGAACGCACCTATTTGTCGTCCCTTGTTTGTTGCTCGGAGGTTGAGGCGGCGGTCGAGAGTAATGATGTGGACAGTGGACGGCGGCCAAAGTGCCGACACTCTGCGAGCTACGAACGCCCCACTGACTATCCAGGTTAAAGTCGCGATTAAGACCGCGCAGAGGACGACGAACACGCAAGGACAATGGCTGCGAGCGGAGGGCCCCGGGAGCAGAGGGCCCCGGACCGGACAGTGCGCAGGGAAAGGTGATGCCCCGAGTTTAGGAGCGGGTCTCAGAGCGGGGGTCCCATGTGGAGGCGATGTATGCTGAGTTATGGAGACTGTCAGCGGGGCGGAGAAGCGTGAGCGCACTCGGGGGACACCGGAAGGGACCGCCAACAATGCCTGGTGTAAAAATCGGTGAACTGATAATGAACATTTCAAATTCCCTTTTTAAATTGATGAAAAGTTAAGTATTTTGCAAGAAAAAGACGTGACACATACATTTGTTGGTCAGACAACAGCATGTGCCTCGTGAGCTGAAAATATATCCAATTCATTTTTTAATAATTCTATCATAAACCTCAACGTTTTGTGGTTGGGGGTCTCTATGGATATGTTGTTGCTTTAACTGGAATGTTCCACAGTACGGCTTATTAGTATTGTATGTATTCAACTAGATAAGATAAGATAAGCCTTTATTTGTCCACACAATGGGGACATTTCGGTGTTGCAACGCAAGTAAATACAGAAGAAAAGAACAGATAAGTAATAGGAAGTTTTAAAAAACATTCTCAATAGAAAAACTCTTAAAAACAAAACTCCTATGGACAGAAACTCTCATATTCTTAATAAAAATGAAAAATAAAAAGATAAAATCAAATAAAGATATGTCTATTGCAAAAAATACCTTGAAATACATGCATTATTCCTACAAGTGCGGTCGCTTCTCCACAGATCTGAACTGTAAACTGGCCTAAAAGCGTTCCTTGCTTGTCTCTTTGTAGATAATGCCATACTGTGGAACATTCCAGCCAACATTCCAGGCCTCTCCACAGATCTGACCTGTAAACCGGCCTAAAAGCGTTCCTTGTTGTTGTTGTTGTTTTATGGCGGTTGGCATCCAAGTGTTGCATTACCGCCAGAATTTATTCCTCAGACTTTGTCGTATTCCTCAGCCTTGCTTGTCTCTTTGTAGATAATGCCATGCTGTGGAACATTCCAGGCCTCTCCACAGATCTGACCTGTAAACTGGCCTAAAAGTGTTCCTTGCTTGTCTCTGTGTAGATAATGCCATGCTGTGGAACATTCCATGCAAAATAATAATACTATATCCATGAAGACAAGCAAGAGTTAAAACAACGTAAACTCCTCCAAAATGTATTAAAAAAAAATACATCTACAAATTCTCAAACAGCGACTGAAATAATCCAAATTGTTGTTGATGTGAAAACGACTTGTGCCAACCCAAACAGCCTTTACCCAGTGATATTCTCACACTAATATAAATGCAATCTGCTGATGACAAGATGAAAACTCCATTTCCATTTGCTGCTTAATGATTAATGACAGTTTATTTATATGTATTTGATCAGATGATGAATTCCCCCACAATCCCGTGCATGGTAATCACATGCTTAGAAGATGCTGTTACCAAATGTTTGCCGACAGGAAGCTAGTAAACACTAACTGAAATTAAGCCATCTTTATGGAAACTCAAACACATAAAACGGGCTTTATGCACCAATTTTAATATCACACTTTTGGTTGCCTTTGAGACACCCGTTTATTAGCATCCAAAGGCAAAGTTTTCTCACTGCAAAATAGTGTTGTTACGACGCTAAACATTTAAACGTTGACAGATTTTTACATCATAATGAGCTAGTCCTGTGTATATGAAATAGAATAGATGTATTTTAATGCTATAAGCGCCTCCACATACAGTATTCATATTATCATCATATTGTATACAGTATAATAAGATCAGATAAGCCTTTATTTGTACACAGAATGGGGAAATTTCAGTGTTGCAACGCAGATAACTTATAGAAAGTTCTAAAAAACACACTTTTAATAGAAAAACTCTTACAAACAAAACTCCTATAGACAGAACCTCCCATATTTTTAATAAGGAATAGAGGGGAAAAAAGGAAACACTCTTATTTACAGCTGTTTTATTGCACATGAATATGACATTATTGCGTATGACAGTATTGCGCATGAATATGACATTATTGCTTATGAGTATGACTGTATTGCACATGAATATGACATTATTGCGTATACGTATTGCACATGAATATGACATTATTGCGTACGACTATGACAGTATTGCACATGAATATGACATTATTGCGTATACGTATTGCACATGAATATGACATTATTGGGTATGAGTATAACAGTATTGCACATGAAAATGACATTATTGCGTACGACTATTACATTATTGCACATGAATATGACATTATTGCGTATGAGTATGACAGTATTGCACATGAAAATGACATTATTGCGTACGACTATTACATTATTGCACATGAATATGACATTATTGCGTATGAGTATGACAGTATTGCACATGAATATGACATTATTGCGTATACGTATTGCACATGACTATGACATTATTGGGTATGAGTATAACAGTATTGCACATGAATATGACATTATTGCGTACGACTATGACATTATTGCACATGAATATGACATTATTGCGTATACGTATTGCACATGAATATGACATTATTGCGTATGAGTATGACAGTATTGCACATGAATATGACATTATTGCGTACGAGTATGACATTATTGCACATGAATATGACATTATTTCGTATGAGTATTGCACATGAATATGACAATATTGCGTATGAGTATAACAGTATTGCACATATGACATTATGCGTATGAGTATTGCACATGAATGCTTATACGTTCTTATTTTTTTACATATGGTCGTAGTATTTCTGAAAAAATACACATCTTGTTTTGATAACAGTTTTACATTTGATCTATTTTTGTATCAAACAAACTAAATTCATGTTTTACCTCCAAATACAACCTATTCGCTGTCAGAAACGCTCGCTAAATTCCTTCAAACTGTTCTTGAAAAGCTCTCTCCTGACCTTTTTGTCACTTCTCACGAGTAATCCTTGAGTGCGGACATGCTGCAGCTCCAATTCAAAATGGAAATCCCTCACAGCTGAGAAAAATCAATGCTAGATTTGCTCTTTATTCTGCCCTATTCAGTGTAACTCTCCTCCTCTGTGCACTTAAAAGGCAGAATGGGGACCACCCGCGCTACCGGCCCCTCTGCTCCGCTGTAATAATAGGCACTCACTGTACCTCACATCTGAATTACACAGAAAGACGTGTAGAGCCGGTGTGTCCTGGAATAATGAGGATCTCTGCATTAAACAGAACATCCAGGTCAGAGCGGGGCCAGAGAATCGGAGCTGAACGGGCCCTTTTGTGACAAGTACAAGACCATTTGTACCATTTGTTGAGAGAGTATTATTATTATTTTATTATTTTTTTACTTTATCAGGCTGAAGATTGTGTTTAGTGTTAAAAAAAAAAGTTAAGACATGAATTAGAATAAAGGGTCCACTCCTGTTTTTGGCTACGTTCATGCAACAGCTGTTTAAAAAGGAAATTGAGTAATACTTAAGCTATGTTATTTGTGACATTATAGTAGATAAACTTTTGTGGTTTAGAGCCACTCTGAGTTCCACGGAAGAGCATCTAACTAAAAAACACTCAGCATGCAAATTCTCACACAAATACATGAGCAACAGCTGCAGGAGAAATGATGAATCGATGATTTATGGACTTAAAAACCGAAGATTTCAGAGCTGTACCTACGATGAACCATGTGTTTTCTGAGTCTCAGAGGGAAGAGGACCTTGTAAACAGGATTCAATTCATCAAATAAGCACAAATTAAGCTAAATACAACTCCAGATATGTTTATGATCTGCAGAACAACGTTATAACAGTATAACATGGTCATTTTTATCTGTAGCAATTCACCAAGAAGCTTGAGGGCCAACAAGAATTAGTCTGAGGGACAAATTTGGCTTCCGGGCCATACTTTAGACACCCTTGACACGAGCCATAATCTACAGTAAAACGGCGGGAAAATGGCCCTTACAGCAGTGAACAATTATACAACAAAACACATCTATACAATCTATTCTAGCTCTTGAGGTAGATGTTCAGGTGTAGCTTTGTCGCAGGAGGATTATTAGCAACAAAAGCACCCAAAACACGAGGAGAACGTGCAACTTCAACACCGTGAGACAAGCGCAACACGTTATTTACAGTAAAAGACTTGGAATTGCCCCGGCGTACGTGGCCGCGGTGCGTTCGATGGTTAGCGAGCGCTCTAAGTTATGTGCGCATCGAGTGGTGCGGCGCAGATCCCCGTGAGAACTGTATTTTATTGAGGAAGCCCGGGCCCCTGTTTGCAGCCCTGACATTAATCCATTTGGCAAAACACACACGGACAATCTGATTTCATCCACAATATATGTTTCACGTGCTCTCCGCGGAACCGCGCCGCATTTCACGTCTAAATCCCGCTGTAAGGCCCGGCGCTATACTTAACAGCCTTAAATTAAATCAGCTCAACTCGGAGATTCGATTTAGACGTGGGGCATTGGGGCTTATGTCTATCAAAGCTACCCAACGCCAGGGCGCGTATTTTTTGCGCTCGGCAGTTACAGTTACATCAGCATCGCTCAAAAGTCCCAGTTTGCTTTGTTTCTGCATTATTTTAATTACATTTGTTCATCTATGTAACGTTTCTGGTGGTGGGTTTTCCATTGGCATTGTCAGAAAAGAGAAAGACTTACAGTGGGAAACAGCTGGGGGTCACCTCTCCGCAGATTTGACCGGTCACTAATCGCGTCGCTTCCGTGTCGCCGTAGAGACGAGATGCGTTTAATTGCAGAGAAAGCCGCACGAAATCCACGGAAGGTTATGGAGTCCAGGAAAGACCTTTGAGACTCTTGAAAATGTTACGGACAATACATTTGAATGCTCATAATGTATATTCTTTATCTCGTGCGGTCAGGTGACGCTACGACTAATCGGAAGTGTGATTGTACGCGCAACTTTCCATCCTGCCGTACTTCTCCAAATATTTATGCCTCGCTGGTAACACAAAATGTCAAATAAATCCACGATAATGTCAACCAAATGGACAATTCCCCATCACTGTCTCCGCATGTTCGAGAAGCATCTGGTGTTCGAATGAAGAACGAGACTAAACGTGATGAAGTAGTGAGCAAATCCGCGATACTTGAGCCCGACGCGTATTCGAGAGCGTTTGACAAAAATGACGTATTGTGCAGCGCGTATCTATCCGTCAACCGGTTAAGCTAAAATAACCCTTTTACTAATCACGGTCAGGATCTTGGTCTAGATGAAGGATTAGCTGGAAAACAACTGACTTTGGAAAGGAAATACAAGTACAGCAAGATCATACTCACAACGTTTGCCGCTAATTCTACGACGTCGCTTAAAGAACTCGTGTACTCAACTTAATTCCGTTGATTCTTTCGATTCTTCCTACACTTTTCATCTCAGGTTTAACTTTGAAAACCCATCTCATTGACACAGAAAAGCACATTGGCACGAGCGACGGTAAACACAAACAATAGCACATAAGGGTTAACCGACATCTCTGCGAGTCGGGAGTAAGCTGCTTTCTTTGGACTGAAGCGCACCCTGGATGGCAGCCTATCTAAGCACAGCTTTAGTGGCCCTCCTCGCACGGGGGGGAAAAAACAGCTTGATGCATCTCCAACATGTGGCCTTTAAATCATCCTATAACCTAATCATGGCAAGCTCCTCTGTGACATCCTGATTACATCCGCGCGATGACTTTTACAGCGGCTAAAGATCCCGCGTGCGCGCCTTGGCGACAATGCAACGGGCGAAACTAGCATCTGACAGCCAGGCTAGCCCCCACCGCCCACACACACCCACCCTTTCACGCTAATGCAACGTGATCGGCACAATGGAGTTGCTTACCGAGCCGGGTCGGGCTAGCTGGCACCGCGCGTTTGCTCTAGCTTTAAGATGAATGTACGGCTAGCGGCGGCGGCTTGAAAGCAATGAAGTGTATTTAAATTCCTCCAAAAGTTTAAGAGCTAACGTTAGCGTATTAATTTCCCCCTTGAAGAGCGAGTGGGAAAATATCCATTAGCAAAATTAAGCACAGTTTTGGAGGTAGCTAACATTGTGCATGGCGCTACAGTGTGGGCTAATGAACACACTGCAGAGGGTGATATTTCATTATACAAATTAATGCTCACATTTTAATGGGAAAGTCACATAATGAATCTAGGCTTCAGTGACAGCAATTAGGGGCCCAGATTGTCCCCTTCTGGACAAGGCACTATTTAGCAGTAAG
Source organism: Eucyclogobius newberryi (assembly GCF_026437365.1). Classification (NCBI taxonomy): domain Eukaryota; kingdom Metazoa; phylum Chordata; class Actinopteri; order Gobiiformes; family Gobiidae; genus Eucyclogobius; species Eucyclogobius newberryi. Next base: position 8,131,112 of record NW_027316167.1, read on the forward strand.
CAGCTGTGTGTAAAAAATAAAAAGGTCCGCGCTCTTGACAATAGGCGCAAATAACTTCGGGCGGGCGGCATAAGCAATAAGGCTCCATGTTCACCTTTAAACGGCTGGAGTCGGAGACAAAGAGGAGAGGGGAGGGATGGCCCGTGTCACTTAACCTTACCCTAACCTTGTAATCAGGATGAATCAAGCCAGACCTGTGATCCTCCCCAACATCCGTCTAGTGCATCCTTAGCGCCCTCGCCCAGGCACTGCCCGTGATGTATTAGACTTTAAAGAAACACTTCATAAAGAGGAGGAGGGAGGAGGGAGGAGGAGGCAGAACAGCACAAGTACAAGTGCAGCTTTCAACCAGAGACATTTTTAACATCGTAGTCTGTGTTATGCAGTTATTTTACTCATTGTATGTCAAGTTACTCGTTGTTTTTAAAGCCCCACACGCATATCAAAGTTTGTGAAGTTGCTCTGATTGTTCTGATCTCGGTGTTCATTGCCACGACGACAGCTGGATACAAACTGCTTCCCTTTTTCAGTCGTCTGAACAGAAATGCATAGAAATGATACAGTCTGGAGGTATTATCCAGACGTATATTATTCAAATGTATACATGTCTACTGCAGCAAATACTACCTTTTTTCATAGTTTTGGCCGGGGTACGACTTATACTTATATTTATACTAATATACTTATACTCCGGAGCGACTTATATGTGATAATATTGTTATTTTCAAACTTGCAACCGCATTTCATATTCCAGTGCGACTTATATATGCTTTTTTCTTCTCTATTATGCATTTTTTGGCTGGTGCCACTTATACTCCGGAAAATACGGTAATTATGGGGCTTGGTAAACTTGGTAACTTATTATGCTACGTTGGCTGATAAATAAGTAATAGAAAAATTGAAAAAAATCTGAACATGCTTTAATTTAATGTTGGAGTTAGCAATTAATATAACATTGTTGATGGAAATTCTTTTACTAATTTCCCCCAAATAATCTTCTAGTGGTGAAAATGGACACTGCATCACCCCAGCATGTAGATTTGTAGTTGTAATCTAGTTATTATAGATTTAAATGGTATTCTTCTTAGGTTATCAAAGTCTGCAAACCCAGAAAGAACCTGGAGTTACACCAACTTTTAATTAGCATCACTTTCAACACGGGCGAATCGTCGTTAAGGCGGTTATTCCTCCTTATTCCTCCTGCATTAAAACATTTCCGCGTGTTAATTTCCACTCGGTTTCACACAAAGCCACCGCGAGTCCGCATTGTACAACCGAAGGAGCTCCGCGGTACAAACCTTTCATATCGTAGGCTTTCCAATTTGCATTAACTTAGCGTAACATGGTGTCAAATGAATTGTTATATCCTTTCAATTCCATACATCCTCGGATCCTATTGAACCACGCAATCGTCCCTTTAATGTTCCTCTCCACGTCTTTTCTCTCCTGACACTGACGACCTTATCACCACTGACCCTTTCCTTAAGCTCCTTATAGTCTATACTTTATCCGCAAATTCCATTAGCTCGGTTGATATAGATATTCTTTAAAACAGATGTAACGCAGCCTCTTTGCCTTATCCAACCTCTGCAAAATCCCCCTGTTACTATTATATATCTTTTTTCTTTCTTTCTGGGCGAGAGGAAATTCATCTTGGAGTATGTCATATCTATTAAGCTATTTTAATTGCCCCTCTGCACAGGTTAGGGGAATTTATCTGCACTTGTTTCTATGGCTGCAGTTCGTACAAAGCCGGTTCTTGTAACGTCGGTGAAAACAGCCCGTGGACGGAGGCGACGCCGAGCAGCAATCCAGAGAAAAATGATTTATTTGCGCCGAAGTGTCACTCCCATGTTTATGGCCGCTAGTTTTTCACGTCGACGCCATACCGAAGCCGCGGTGATGCATTTTCTCCTATCCTTCACCTTCGGAGGACACAAGAGGTGTAAGCCGTAGTACACGTAGTGCACGCCTGGATTTTATTCTTCTAAATATAGTTCTAAATGCTTTTTTGTGTCGTTATTTGTGGCTTTTTTGGCAAACTTTTCAAAGTCAAATTGATTTCAGAACAAGATGCATCTGATTCAAAGAAAAAACAAACAACATAAAAACCAATAGCAGTATACAATTTGCATAAAATGAAAATAATAATAATAATAATAATTTCCTCATACAAAAGTCACACATTTTGAAAAAAAAATGGTTTTAGAGGCTATAATAGTTCTTATGCTCTTGCAGCCCAACTTTTTTGATATATTTCAATGTTGCTATGATGTAAAAGTATACGTAAGATATGTAAGATATATATTGTTTATTCCCAGTATGTTGAGTATGATGGAAGGAAAGAAGGAAAAAGAACAGGACGCGAACCTTTATTTCCTCTCACAAAGTCAATGTTTTCTCCACTTTAGAGAATATGTTTTCCCTGTAAATTGCAGTCTTAAACCTGCTAATTAAATGCATATTTCTCTTTCATGCTATTTCCATCTCACCTACCCCATTCCTCACCTAAGCCAGAACAACAAACCCTAGCCCCAAGTAACGAACAGGACAGCAACAAGAGAAAGTTTACCCTTCTATTTTTAACTCCCAAATAGCAATTTCCTGGTTTCGTGGCGGCAGCGATCTGTCTTGTGGCTGGGAGGTTGTGCTGTTTGCGCTGATATCAATTAAAAGTGGATTAACGGGTACATAATGACCTTTAGCAGTAAATTGTGTGTAATGTTGCAAGGCAGGATACAGTATATTCCCCAGATGTCACACCAGGCCCCTGACGTATGATGGAGCAGATGTCTTAGCCAGTCCAAATGGCCCTCCAAGACACGCACATACACTTACACACACACACACACACACACCTCATGCACGTACACACACCCACTCACGTGCACGCCCACCCTCGCGCGCACCAACATGTGTTCACACTCGGGGCCCGAATGGCGCGCAGATTCGCATACGCGCACGTGAGCGGCGCAGGGGAGCGAGGAGGGCGCGCTCGTCGTCTGGCCCGCCGCTCCCGCTCCCCGAAAATATATTTAAACGCTTAAATTTTAATGGAAAACTGCAATCCACTGATCACCCTCCCAGGGCTTTCCCATTTATTTTTGCGTAAACATCAAAGGCGGTGTCAGGCCCACAATCCTCTCTGCTTTTCATTCTCATTTCAAATATGTAGATGATGCATTCATCTTTATTTCCCCCTCTAACATTAACAATCTTGTATAAGGGGAAAGAAGAAAAAAAAAAACAGAGGAGGGGGAAAAATCAGATCAGTCTAATTTCTGTCTAATTTGGCTCCTAGAATATCATTTTGTCCAGTTAGAGGAATTGAGAATGATCATTTGCATCAGGGACGTTTCCTTATTAAATCAGTGCACAGCCTCTGTTCAGCAGCACACAGGAGAAGCACTTATTGGGTTAAAAGCTCATCTCGTGCGGTTTATTTTAAATATACTCTATGCTTCTTAGCCACTAGTGTAAGAGAAACGAGATCAAATCACTGTCTTTCTATCTATAGTGCGGGTGATCAGTCTGCGCCGCCAGCCTGCTATAACCTTTTTCCTCCCTTTTCTTTCCCACTCTTTTGTATGGCCTCCTATTCTTCTCTCTGCCGTATCAATATTGTATTGAGTTAGTGTTTGTGGCCCTTTATTTGAGAACTCCGCAGTAGGTCCGCAGATCGCAGAGTCTTTTTCTGGAATGGTGCCCTCTAAATAATGATAAATTACTTGAGCAGTATGCCATTTGCTAATTATATCCATGATTTACTACACAGCCCGACTTAAATCATTCAAACCAGCCTTGCGTAACAATGCCTTTTTTCTCCTATAAAATGGTTTCCATGTGTATAATCTAAACACTTTATGCTCATATACTTTATATATAGCAATGTGCATTCCCACACATAAACAGTGCGCATAACAAACAGGCTTTATTCTTCTCTTTCCACTAATCTCTTCTTTTCACACAGCCACTATTAACAATCAAACAGAAATTCCAGGCAGGGAACTTTTTATATGTGTATATATTAAAGGAAAAAAGGCTTAGAATTTTCCCTTCTCTGTTCATTGTTTAATGAATCCAAATCTGGCTCAGACTCCAAGCCTATTATAATTGCTAGCAGGATGTGTTCTATTTCAACATAAGTATCATTCCAATGGAAGATCCACTTCTGGCAGAATCGTGCTGGTGTTATACTATTATCAAGTACATTCATGAATATGGATTTGCATCATAAATAAATATATGTAAATGTTACACAATAGATTCACCCCTATTTTACCATGAAATAAATCACTTTGATCTGCGGGCGCGCGAGTGATTCATATTGTTCTTTATGGTGAGGCTCCTCCACTGAGAGCATGTGTTTCGCATATGTCTCAGCACTTTTCTGTTAAACTCACAGACTTGCTTTTTGCATGGGAGTGTGTTATCCATATTTCCTTCGTGGTGCGTTGCTGTGTGGCCGTAGTTGGGATAATCTTACGGCTGATTTATGTTCCTCAAGACAAACTGCAAATAGGCAACGTCCGAGAAACTGCACCCTCATCGCCCAGGCACCGACAAGGCCAGAGCAGCAGTGTGTTTAGCCTGTAGCCCACACGCACAACCAGGCTGCACACACACACACACGCACACACACACACACACACACACACACACGTACACACACACACACACACACACACACACGTACACACACACACGCACACGCACAAGGCCTCGTTCTAGCCTTCAGCGGAGCAAACCCAGATCAGATCGAGACAGTTTTGTTGTCAGATGAAAATATTATCTCTTGTAGTGGACTGAAAGCGCCATATGGTGAAATGTTTTTATGGTGTTGATGTGAGTGATGGCTCACTTGGCGGGCGGGATGTAGCTGGATCGACCCATATTCAGATGCCTATCCCACGCTGCTCCCCCCACAGTCGTCGTACCAGCACACACACAAACATATGAAATAGAGCGCAGCTGATAAGCGAGACAGGGGACTGTTAGTTAAATGTTGCACATTATTACTTTCACTTGTAGTTTATTTCATCATGTTGCATACGTCAAAAAGTATTTAAGCTCTTCAAAAAGTAAAATAAACAAGTTGGAAATGAAAGTTTTGTACAATTGACACAAAAGGCAACTGAACAAAAATGTCTGACCATAATTGGTACTATTTGTTTTGTACATGAACTGGAATAACAACAGGAACACCGAGTATCTGACTAACGGAGCTAAATGAGGACAAATAAAGTTTGTGATTTCTGACCTTCTTTAACCAGGGTCATGTTGAATGCTAGAGATTAAATTGAAATGCAATTTAGACTTTTAGTACTAGTTAATGAAATACAATTTTTTGTTGCAGGCTCTTCTCATTTGACCTCATTTTCTTGTTCTGGGAGGTTACATGACCCTAGGGTCCACATTCCCTGCTCCAATAAATAGCTTTTGATATCCAGTCAATCTAATAATCAGGTTAATGATTCACTCTTTTCCCTTTCTGTTTCTCTTTTTTGGCCTCTCAGGAGAGAAACCCTACCGGTGCCCTCATTGTGACTATGCCGGCACCCAGTCTGCCAGTCTCAAGTACCACCTGGAGCGCCACCACCGCGAGCGCCAGAACGGGTCCACTAGCTCAGGCCAGACCACTGGGCACAACGCTTCCAATGACCACAAAGACGACCACGGAAAAAACAGTGGAGGCATCTTCGCTCGTCCAGATGTCCTGAGAAATGTCTTCAAAGGCATGCCCCAAAACATCGACTTCAGGGGAGGACCACTGCTACCACACCAATGGGGCTCCGGCAGCTTGATGTCACCACACGACCGCGACCGCATCGACCGCCATTTTGACCCCTCCTCCGCTGAAAATATGAAGCCTGCCGATGGACCGTCGCCTCTGATCTCATCTGAAAACCCAGCAAGCTTCTCTGACCTGAGTCGGGCCTACCAAAGCATGATCGGGAATGGAGTCCATTTCCAGGGTTCCCTCCAGGCCTTTATGGACAACTTCGTCCTCAGCTCCATGAAGAAAGACCACAAGGACAGCTCCATCCAGCTTCCAGCCCAACGCTACCATGATAACGGTGAGCCCAAAGCCAAGAGGGCCTCCATTGAGCAAGATAGAGAAGAGAAAGCTGATGGCAAGCCCAACTCACAGCCTGGCAAGCCTGGCTCCCAGTATGAACCCTTGGACCTGTCTGTGTCAGTCCGGCCGGAGTCTGCCTCTGGTTCCATTCCTGGTGCCACCCTCACTATCCATGACAATGTGGCCTGGCATGGTTGCCTCTTCTGCTCCTTCTCCACTCCCTCTCTGGAGCTCATGGCCTTGCATCTTCAAGCCAACCACCTGGGGAAGGGCCACCTACAGAGATCTGAATCAGGCAGAGAGGCTTCGCCCACTATGACTGGCAAGAACATGTTTGACAAAGACGATGATGGAGAGAAAGGCCCCGGAGGTTGGAACAACCACATGGACCAGCCATACAACCCATTCCAGAGTGATTTCTACAGGCGTTTTGGTGGCTTGTATGATGGATCCCCAAAGGCTAACCAGGGCCTTCAGGGATTTGGTCCTTCAGCTGAGGAAAGCGACCTTCCCAACCCAGGCTTTCCAACTGGCGAAGAAGAGATGGGTGACAGGGGCTCTTCTGGAGTAGCCGAAGATGCTAGGTCCGATGAGGAGGGAGCAAAAACCCCCAAGAGACGGCTGCCGAACCAGTCCGATGATGAACTGGAAGATGGCCGGGGCATGACTGAAGAGGACGGTGACAGGAATGAGAATGGTCAAAATGAGGAGGACGAAGAAAGAAGTCCCAGGTCGGATCATCTCCAGAACCATAACAAACACGATGACCCAAGAAGTGGCGGCACTTTGGGGGGCATGAACCCACTCTCTCTGAACCAAGGCCTCCCGTTGGACAAGCAGTGGCAGTCGGGCCTGGGTCTCATGTCGGCGGGCGGTGGGCCTCCTTCTGGACACCTCGAGCAGCAGATGAACATGCTGTCGGTCCTTCGAGCCTACAGCAACGAAAACATCCCAACATTCAACGGTCTGGGAGGCAGCACGGGAGGGGTGTCCGCGGGGGGAATGAAGAGGCCAGATGCATCCGGTAAGCATGTGTTTAAACTCTACTGGCACCGTAATAGCTCCACAACAGACACGCAGATATATTCACACGGCACAAATGCAATTTTCCAACCGCACAAAAACAAACGCATATACATTTTTCACTAAGCCACCCACTGCGGCGCCACAGACTCTCACTAAAGGTTCCCGAGATTGGCTCTGAAGTGATTTGGTCTTATTTCAAGCAAGTTTAGAAACTATCTGTCTGGCGACTAGCAACAGATTAATCTTTATTACACGTTTATATTACTGGGAGTGCAGCGCCTCCCCCTCCCGCGCAGTGCAAGGGGGAATAACCTCGGGTGAGCGGGAGCAGGACCTCGGCTCCTCTTGCCATCTCCTCCACATGTCTCTTAACTATCTTAGCTCTCATAAAGCCCGCTCCCAAAAGCCCATTACTTTATAAGACTCGTCGATCTATGACCCTGTGAAAAATGAACTGTCAGCTTTCATGATGCCGCTAAGGTTACAGCCGCTCCTTGAGACTTGGGGAAATAAGTCCTATTTTTTTTTCTGTTTTCAATGTTTTACAATGGTCTTTTTACAGTTTAGGGGCTGCGCTTGGCAAAGTGTCTCTATAGCAGGAAAGTAAAAAGATACAGAGTCCAAGTTGAGTTCGAAATACTGCGAAAAGAGAAACTGCAGGAGAAAAGATAAGGCTATTAAACTCATAAATGTGTAGCTGACGGCGAGACAAAGTCCTTCCAATGACAGAAGCCTTTAGTTGTAAATTACATTGTATGCTATAATGGTAATAACACTGCAGATTTTAAATATTAATATTACAGGCACTTTTTAAAGCCTAATCAAAATATACGACAACTTTGGCAGAGCAAGTCTACAAGTCAAACATAAAGGCTGTATATGAAGGAAAAATATATTCCCCCAGTCTATATCACAGTTGTTTACATATATGCGTTCAATTATGCACAATGGAAGACACATTGAGTTTTAATTATAGTGACTCGTTTTGATAATGAAGCCTCTCGGCTACATGAGTTGGTCTGACCTTTCCCTTTGACAAAACATTACCGTTGTCATGGCATTAATCTCCATGCATATCTTAAACATTTTATCCGTATGGCAACAATATCTAAAGATAAAGGGTTTTTTTTGTGTGTTTTTTTTCTTTCCTGAATGAATAGGAGAGATGGCTTTGTGCTCGCATGTCCCACTCATTGTCTATATGAGCTGGTGAAAAGCAAAGCAATGTGACGTGGGCAGTTCCCTCGCAACTCGGAATGCTGACCTTTTTAGATAAGGCATTCTCCGCGGAACAAAAGCCTTTCTTACATGTTGTTATTTTGTCCCGGTGGGAGGCAGGCTCCATTGTAATTAGAAAAACGCAACAAGTTATTATGTTCCCTACACCCTGGCACTGGATATTCATCGTGCCAATCTGAGGGATGCCACCGCAGATAGCCACTGTAAACGGCGGCGTGGAGGGATAAAAGCGCACCAGGGCACAAAGTGAAGTATATGAGCGCGACTTGTGCCTCATCTGACGGGCTTATGCTACGCGCTGCTATATGCTACGCGCTGTTATTGTACGTAGCTATTTTTACTGTACCTGGTGTGTGCTTGAACTATATGGAAGGAGGATATAATATAACACAGACGTAAAGTTAGATCAGATAAGATAAGATAAGCCTTTATTTGTCCACACAATGGGACGCAAGTAGATACAGAAGAAAAGAACAGATAACTTGTAGGAAGTTTAAAAAAGCACTCTTAATAGAAAAACTCTTATAATAAAACTCTTAAAGACAAATCCTCTCACAATCCTCTTCTTAATAAGGAATAGAGGGAAAAAATAAAAAGATAAAATAAAAATAAGCCAACATAAGACAAAATAATACTAATAATAGTGGTAAAGTAAACACTCTTATCAGTTATATGCACATGAATATGACATTATTGCCTATGGGTATGACAGTAATTGCACAGGAAATTAAAAACACAAGTTAAGCATTTTACAAACTAATCATCCTTTCATTGTTTTAAGTAGATTCGTGTTTGAAATGCAGTAATAATGTTGGCCACGCCCTAATTGTAAACAGAACAAACATTTTTAATAAATTGTCCTCTTCGATGGTCCAGAATTGTGTTATTGCGTAAAATATTAGTTATTCTTTGTCAGTCACATCATGTATTTCTATATGGATGAAATGAAAGCGACGTAGCCATAGTAAATTTGCACATTAGTATTTCACATAGACGAAAAAAGGAAATAGCACTAGTCACATTACGCTCGAGTGTAAATAGTCGCCACATTTCAACTACTTTTGTGATTCTGCTCGACTCCTTGAAATCCCGCCGTTTCCAAAAAGCACGTTACGAATCTCGGTCGGGGGAAAATAACCCTACTCGTTTCGCTTTATCAAACGCACTATTACCGGCTCCTCTTTACGTGTCCACTTCTGAACCCCTCGTGTTGGGGGTCAGCCGCCATGTGAAGAGCCAACAAACACACATCCCGGCGTCAGTCGGCGGGGGCCGCGCAGACATCCATAAAACTCAATTCAGACCTGGCAAAATGTGATTATCTGGAGTGGGTTTGCATTAGGTTTGTATGCAAATATGGCATAAATCATTAATATCGAAATTCTCCGGTGAATGTGCGCGGGCTGTGGGAGGGCACGCGCCGCATGTCTGTCGCTGCCGCCTCTTCATTAGTATGCCCAGAGGAGGCCCGGGCGGGGACGGTGCGCGGGAATGTACCTGCACTATGACTCGTAACAGATATTCACATATACATTAACATATCTATTTGATGTGAAGTTGACCTGCCAAGGGGTCAACAGATGGAATCGAGCGTGTGCGCCATAATCAGGCATATTTACACTGTAACTGTTACAAATGTGCATTAACATGTACTGTTCCTGTCAAATGAAACTAAAGAGATCATTCAATTAGCCACATGAGAAATGTAAAGACAATATAGGAAATTGAAGAACTAAAAACGCATTCTAAAAGTCTTAAAATAATGGTAATAAAAGTCCTGGAACAGATTCATTCATTCATTTTATTTATTTATACAGGAAAAAAACAATGAGAAAACTTATTTTTCATGGGTAAAAATGATGAGTTCTCTTAATTTTTTTAAACAATTTAAAGTAAAAATATGCTAGAATCTAAATTTCTGTTTTAGCATTATCAATGTTACGGATGACCAGAAAAAATAAGTCATTTTAGTTATTGCAATCGTATAAATATTGCATAATACTGTAAATACTCAAAACTACACATATTCTTAAGGACAGTATCAGTCTAATGTTGATGACAAAAGGCTATTTAAATGTAAAAGTAATGATCAGTTTTCCCACCTTTTCTACTTCAGGTTTACAGTCCATAAGCGGCTTTTTACACCAGTTTCCGTGAGACTGTCTGGAACGGCGTCTGATGTTTAAACCCCTTAAATCCATGCTCAACGCTGTATTTCCTGTTTCCTGTCGCTACATTCTGTGCGGTAATGGAATATGGATATAATGCAAGAATAAAACCGCACGCGCTGCATCCAACACATCTGAAGCCACACCTTTCCAAATTGGCGATGTATCAATAATGTCATTAGCAGCTACGGTGGCCTGGAGGTGTGCGGCGTAATCAGACCCGGATCTGGTATCTGAGCGCGGCGTGTACGGGCGGGCGGCTGCGCGTAAAGATTGATACGAAGCCGCACTATTTGCAGTAGCGCCGATGTGCTTAACGCGATCGATACTTGGCTGCGCCCTCAGACCTATCTATAGCCGTGCATTATCAAACATGAAGTATTACATTATTCAAGCGGCAGCGTACACGCCGCGGCCGCTCCAGAACAGCGCTCCGCACGTCCTCTCGCTCGGATTACCTCGCCGCTCACCCCCCGCCCCCGAGTTTCACAGCCACAGTGTGTCAGAAGTGTTCGAGAGGCGAAAATGTCGTGTCGAAGACGGTCAGTAATCAGACTTTTAAGTAAAAAGTACTCGAAACGGCGCTTATAAACGTGTTTGGATGACAGTCGCTCACGTGGTAGAGTCTTTTTTTTTGACCAATAGGCATCAAGCAAGACAGTTTAAACTCTGGTATGAATGGTTTTAATTCTTTTTCCATGGAATCTTGCAAAGTTATATCGTAAGACCTTCAATTCCAAATTCGACCGAACCACTTCCGACAAATTTTGTGCGTTTTCGTCCGCTCACCTTCCCCCTTTCTCCCGTCCACAGCCGTAGCCTTACTCGACTTAACTTCAACAAAAGAAGGAGATTGACAGGTGGGGAAGAGAGAGCGTTGATGAAAGTGTAGGACTTGGAGGAGCACTTTTGCGAAGCAGAAAGCGGCGCGGTTCGCGGGCCAAGCACCTCTCGCCGTCTGAGAAGTGCGCTAACTAACTCGGAGTGGATCTCGCGGTGGGAGAAAAAAACAAACGGCAAAACGCGGCCTACCCTAACGTCAATTCCACGCGTTACTTACAGTTCACAAGCACCCTCACGTCCTCCGACTGCTATTGTTTGCCGCCTAAACTGCGTCTATTTTGGTGAAATTGAGAGGATAAACAGAGAGGTGCAGAAGTGTCACTAGATAGCATCAGGTAGACCCAAAGTAGAAGCGGTGGTGCCAGCATGTCTTGTTCTAAATTTTAATGGCAGAAATTGAGCTGTTAAGTGGAATCCAAACATAACATAAAATTCAATTCCTCCTGTTTGTCCAGTGAGGTAACCGCGTTTGGATCGGTGGCTCCGCATGACCTCAGCGGGACTATTTTCAGCCAGGAAGGGGGATGTAGCCACTTAATTAATCAAATTTGAAATACGTGTTTTTTGGACCGTCAAATGGGATTAATTGGATGTGCAGTTTCTGAAGTTTGCAAGTGTAATATGAAGAGTGTAAGATTAGTTTGTCTGCAAAAAATACAAAAATAAACATATGTATAAAGTCATAAATAGTCTGATATATTTTTTGGGCTAATAGAATGTAATTAGTTGTTGCCCTTTCATTTGCGATACTCAAACTGATCCATCTGTTTCAAGTATGGAATAATTCATTCGAAGAGAGCGGGCACACATTATTCAAATTATATTAGCATTTCCCAATAAACCGTCCAAATATTGATGCACTATTGATCTAATTATTTTCTAGATTTATAGGCGTCCTTTCATTACTGACAGGTTAGTAAAAATGAAATAAATACATGAATCACAACCCAGATCTGTACAGGACTTTACAGTTACCTGTCACTTGCTACCACCGATTCAAATTTACATTGTGTCCTTGAGCAAACACATGACCCTTCCCACCTATATCACATTTTTTTATAGTGTGTTTGTGACGACATAGTCCAAAGGCACATTTCCATCAAACTGAATACTAATACGGTAAAGAGTGACTGATTAATAAACAAAAACGTTAAACTGCCTGTATAATGTTGTAGCTTTCGAAAATTGTTGTAATAAATATTCTTTACATTGTTTACCACAAACCAATGCACGGACTGACCCCCACGTCTCCATGACCTCGCCCCAGGGCAGCTATGACTGTGACTTACCAGTGATTAACTAAATAATAATAAACTAAAGGATGAAAGAGAGGAAAAGACATGCAGTAAATCGCCGGGGTCGGGATTCGAACTCACGACACTGCGTTCGGCTAACCACCCACGACACCGACTGGCTGCCACATCCTCATCACCTTGCCCCGGGGCAGCTGCGACGGCAACAGAGTGTGAGCGATGAGGAGCGCTTGAACTACACAACGCCCCAAACTATAAAACTAACATAATGTATTGTAGAAATAGACGACGGGTTAAATAAAACACCTCCCGCTCGCGCAGCGTTTACGGCGACGCCCTGGATATTTGGGTCCCGCGCCCCCCTCCGACCCCCGCAGTGTAGCGAGCGCTCGGGTTAAAGTTGGGCCTTTTCATCTTAATTGCAGCACCGGTCGTGTCACCAGTGGCCAATTACCCCCGTCAGGAAAGAGCGGGCCGCTGCCTGCCTTACGCTGCGAGGCACATGAACCCAAAGTGCAGAGGTCGAATCAGAACATCATGCTCGGAAATCTCCCGGTCTTTGTAAAAGGCGTGTGTGTTTGGCGAGGGGAAGGGGGGCCCCCAGCCTGTTGTAATATGGTAGATGTACAGTATGTGTGTGTGTGTGTGTGTGTGTGTGTGAAACAGGTTCCGTAAAGCACTGGCGGTAATTAAAGACATATGGCGGGATTGGTGGGCTGGCTGTGAAGCGCAGATGTAGCGGATCACAGTTGGCGTTATTTCCACTTTCGCTGCTTTAAGTGGAAGAAAGGTGGCCTTAACAACGAGCGTTCACTCACACGCGCGCATACAAACAAACAACAAGCGCAAATGGAGACATTACGTTGACACGCGCGTAAGCCGAAATTGGCGGATCACAAGAAAACTCTTGCGCTGATTAGACAGCATGTTAAGCTGCACTTTAAAACAGATCCAAATCGTTTTGCTTTTTCTCTTTTTTTCTCCCCTCGCTTGCATGGTGGAATTGTAATTTCTGATTTACGTGCACAGGACGGCCAAATCCACGGAACTTTTTTACGAGAAGCCCACCCCCCAAAACCTACACAATCTTTATATTTTTGGCCGTACATTTTTTGGTTTAAAAGGTCAAAAATTACATATAACACATGTATAAACAGATACAGCGCCCCAACATGCTGCACAAGTTCAATAACTAAGATAAGATAAGATAAGATATTCCTTTATTGTCCCACATGGGGAAATTTCATTGGTGCAACGCAGGTAGATACAGAGGTAGATACAGAAGAACAGATCACTTATAGGAAGTCTGAAAAACACTTTCAGTAGAAGATCTCCTATAAATAAATAAAAAACTCCCATAGACAAATAAATAAATAAATACATAAATACCATTGCATGTGATCACGACAGTAATTGCACATGAATATGTGTCACGACAGCACATGAATTGCACATGAATTTCACAGTAATTGCACATGAATTGCACATGAATTCCAACAGCAATTGCACATATGACAGAATTGCACATCAGTATTAGGTTAGGTCAGTATTGCGAGTGTTCAGTACTAACAGTTTTTGTTATAAAGTCTGACAGCAGCAGGAAGGAAAGACCTGCGAAACCTTTCCTTCACACATCGAGGGTGGATCAGTCTCTCACTGAAGCTGCTCTCCAGAGCGGACAGAGTGTCCTGCAGGGGGCGACACTCATGGTCCAGCATAGATGTGAATCTAGCCAGGACCCTCCTGTCCCCCACCTCCTGCACCGAGTCCAGAGCACAGCCCAGGACGGAGCTGGACTTCTTAATGACTCTGTCCAGCCTCTTCCTCTCCCTCTCTGTGATGCTGCTGCTCCAGCAGGCCACCGTACAGGAGCTGATGCCACCACAGAGTCGTAGAAGGTCTTCAGGAGTGGCCCTGTCACTCCAAAAGACCTGAGTCTCCTCAGGAGGTAGAGCCGACTCTGGCTCTTCCTGTACAGTGCGTCTGTGTTATGAGTCCAGTCCAGTTTGTGGTTCAGATGAACACCCAGGTACTTGTATGAGTCCACTCTCTCAATGTCCCGTCCCTGGATGTTCACTGGTGAGGGGGCAGTGGGGTGGCGTCTGCGGAAATCCACCACCATCTCCTTGGTCTTCCCCGCGTTGATGAGGAGGTGGTTCCGCTGACACCAGTCCACAAAGTCCTGCGCCAGTCCTCTGTACTCCGCGTCATCGTCGTCCGTGATGAGTCCGATGATGGCAGAGTCGTCAGAGAACTTCTGCAGGACACAGCTGTCCGTGTCATGTCTGAAGTCTGCAGTGTAAAGGGTGAAGAGAAAGGGCGCGAGGACAGTGCCCTGGGGCGCCCCCACACTGCAGGTCCGAGTGTCAGACACACAGTTCCGGGCTCTCACAAACTGGGGTCGGTCTGTGAGATAGTCCAGGATCCACTCTGCCAGGTCATACTCCACACCAGCCGTCTCCAGCTTGTCCCTCAGGAGCAGCGGCTGGATGGTGTTGAAGGCGCAGTATAACTAATGCTATACTGTGGAACATTCCAGCCATTTCAACAGCGTTCCCATGGAGACACGCAGGTAGCAAAGCCTCAAGATCGTTATACTGCAGCTTAAAATCCCCGCCCTCGGTTATATTTTTGTTGAGTTTTGTTGAGCTTGTTCTTCCTGTGTCTGGTTCATGCTCTGGTTCTACCCTTGACTTAAATAGGCGCGAAAATAGACGATGTTCGCTCTACTTAAATTGTGACTAGTTGGATATAAAGTCACATTTAGAGATAATTTCTTCATAATTGTCACGTGAAGTTGCTGTGACGTGTCTTGTTTGCTGATTTGTACAGATTTTTGCTCTGACTTAATACTAAAGACAAGAAAACAGCTCCGTATGAGGTCGAACTCAGGTGTGTGAGAGTAAAACGGCCCCCCTCATCCCGGTTCACAGTCCAATCACAGGATGGGGCTTGTTTTTCAGAAGAAGACGGCGAGTCGTGGATGAAAAACAAGCAATCTCGGATCGGAAAAAAATCCTCTTCAAAGACAAAATCAACAATCACAATTCTTTTTTAAATGTTTTTTACAGTGATTGAACCAACACCTTAACGTGGTGGAGGGGTTTGAGTGCCCGAATGATCCCGGGAGCTATGTTGTCGGGGGCTTCATGCCCCTGGTAGGGTCTCCCAAGGCAAACAGGTCCTAGGTGACGGGTCAGACAAAGATCGGTTCAGAAGCCTCTTATGACGACGACACAATCAAGGCAGTTCACGTCGCCCGGATCGGCGTCACCGGGGCCCCATCCTGGAGCCAGGCCTGGGATGGGTGCTCCATGGCGAGCGCCTGGTGGCCGGGTCTTACCCCACGGGGCCCGGCCGGGCACAGCCCGAAAGAGCGACGTGGGGCCGCCCTCCCGTGGGCCCACCACCCGCAGGAGGATCCATAAGGGGCCGGTGCAGAGAGATCTGGGCGGCAGTCGACGGCAGGGGCCTCGGCGACCAGATCTCCAGACACAGAGACTAACTCTGGGGACATGGAATGTCACCTCGCTGGGGGGGAAAGAGCCTGAGCTTGTGCGGGAGGTTGAGCGATACCGACTAGATATAGTCGGCCTCACCTCCACGCACAGTTTGGGCTCTGGAACCCATCTCCTCGAGAGGGGCTGGACGCTCCACTTCTCTGGTGTTGCCCGCGGGGAGAGGCGGCGGGCTGGTGTGGGCTTGCTGATAGCCCCTCAGCTCAGCCGCCACGTGTTGGAGTTTACCCCGGTGAACGAGAGGGTCGCGTCCCTCCGCCTTCGGGTGGGGGACAGGTCTCTCACTGTTGTGGCGGCCTACGGGCCGAACAGCAGTGCAGAGTACCCGGCCTTCTTGGAGTCCTTGGGAGGGGTACTGGACAGTGCACCGACCGGGGACTCCGTTGTTCTACTGGGGGACTTCAACGCCCACGTGGGCAATGACAGTGACACCTGGAGAGGGGTGATCGGGAAGAACGGCTTCCCCGATCTGAACCCGAGCGGTGTTCAGTTATTGGACTTCTGTGCTAGCCACGGATTGTCCATAACGAACACCATGTTCAAGCACAAGGGTGTCCATCAGTGCACGTGGCACCAGGACACCCTAGGCCGGAGGTCAATGATCGACTTAGTTGTCGTGTCATCAGACCTCCGGCCGCGTGTCTTGGACACTCGGGTGAAGAGAGGGGCAGAGTTGTCAACCGATCACCACCTGGTGGTGAGTTGGATCCGCTGGCGGAGGAGGAAGCCGGACAGACTTGGCAGACCCAAGCGCATTGTGAGGGTCTGTTGGGAACGTCTAGTGGAGCCCTCTGTCAGTAGGGTATTCAACTCGCACCTCCGGGAGAGCTTCTCCCATGTCCCGGGGGAGGCTGGGGACATTGAGTCCGAGTGGACCATGTTCTCCGCCTCCATTGTTGATGCGGCTGCTCGGAGCTGTGGTCGCAAGGTCTCCGGTGCCTGTCGTGGCGGCAACCCCCGAACCCGGTGGTGGACACCGGAAGTAAGGGATGCCGTCAGACTAAAGAAGGAGGCCTATCAGGCCACTCTGGCTTGTAGGTCTCCGGAGGTCATCGACGGGTATCGGCAGGCCAAGCGAGCCGCGGCTCGTGCTGTCGCAGAGGCAAAAACCCGGGCCTGGGAGGAGTTCGGGGAGGCCATGGAGGAGGACTATCGGTCGGCACCAAAGAAATTCTGGCAAACCGTCCGGCGCCTCAGGAAGGGGAAGCAGTGTCTCACAAACACCGTTTACGGTGCGGGTGGAGGCCTGCTGACCTCGACTGGGGATGTCGTCGGACGGTGGAAGGAATACTTTGAGGATCTCCTTAATCCCTCAGTCACGTCTTCTGAAGAGGAAGTAGAGACCGGGGACTCGGAGGCTGGCTCATCCATCACCCAAGCTGAAGTCACTGAGGTTGTCCGCAAACTCCTCGGTGGCAGGGCTCCGGGGGTGGATGAGATCCGCCCTGAGTACCTAAAGTATCTGGATGTTGTAGGACTGTCTTGGTTGACACGTCTCTGCAACATCGCGTGGCGTTCGGGGACCGTGCCTCTGGACTGGCAGACCGGGGTGGTGGTCCCTCTGTTCAAGAAGGGGGACCGGAGGGTGTGTTCCAACTACAGAGGGATCACACTCCTCAGCCTCCCGGGTAAGGTCTATTCCAAGGTACTGGAGAGGAGAATCCGACCGATAGTCGAACCTCGGATTCAGGAGGAGCAGAGTGGTTTTCGTCCCGGTCGTGGAACACTGGACCAGCTCTATACCCTCCATCGGGTGCTCGAGGGTTCATGGGAGTTTGCCCAACCAGTCCACATGTGCTTTGTGGATCTGGAGAAGGCTTTTGACCGTGTCCCTCGGGGTGTCCTTTGGGGGGTGCTCCGGGAGTACGGGGTCCGGGGCCCTTTGCTCAGGGCTGTCCGGTCCCTGTATGACCGGAGCAGGAGCTGTGTTCGCATTGCCGGCAGTAAGTCAGACCTGTTCCCAGTGCATGTTGGACTCCGCCAGGGCTGCCCTGTGTCACCGGTTCTGTTCATAATTTTTATGGACAGAATTTCTAGGCGCAGTCAGGGGTCGGAGGGGGTCCGGTTTGGGGACCACAGGATCTCATCTCTGCTGTTTGCAGACGATGTTGTCCTGATGGCTCCATCAAACCCGGACCTGCAACATGCACTGGGACGGTTTGCAGCCGAGTGTGAAGCGGCTGGGATGAGAATCAGCACCTCCAAATCCGAGGCCATGGTTCTCGACCGGAAAAAGGTGGCTTGCCCTCTCCAGGTGGGTGGGGTGTCCTTGCCCCAAGTGGAGGAGTTCAAGTATCTCGGGGTCTTGTTCACGAGTGAGGGAAGGATGGAGCGTGAGATCGACAGGCGGATCGGTGCAGCGGCTGCAGTGATGCAGTCGCTGCATCGGACCGTTGTGGTAAAGAGGGAGCTGAGCCGAAAGGCAAAGCTCTCTATTTACCGGTCGGTCTACGTTCCTACCCTCACCTATGGTCATGAGCTTTGGGTAGTGACCGAAAGAACAAGATCGCGGATACAAGCGGTCGAAATGAGTTTCCTCCGCCGTGTGGCTGGGCGCTCCCTTAGAGATAAGGTGAGGAGCTCGGCCACACGGGGGGAGCTCGGAGTAGAGCCGCTGCTCCTCCACGTCGAGAGGAGCCAGCTGAGGTGGCTCGGGCATCTGTTCCGGATGCCTCCTGGGCGCCTCCCTCGGGAGGTGTTTCAGGCATGTCCCACCGGGAAGAGGCCCCGGGGAAGACCCAGGACACGCTGGAGAGACTATGTCTCTTGGCTGGCCTGGGAACGCCTCGGGATCCCCCCGGAGGAGTTAGAGGAAGTGTCTGGGGAGAGGGAAGTCTGGGAGTCCCTTCTCAGACTGCTGCCCCCGCGACCCGGCCCCGGATAAAGCGGCAGAAGATGGATGGATGGATGGATTGTGCAAAAAACGTGGAGAAAAAAAACTGTTCAAATTTGGTCTCAAATTTACTTGAAATATTTAGGGGGAAAATATCAACCCAAAATACACATGTTAATATTTTTTCATATTGTTTATGGCTTATTTTTTTATTAGTTTGTAGTACATTTTGAACAATTGCGAGTCTCATCAAGCTCCTTCTAAGACTAAACCATCAAACTACAACAACCTACAATGTCGAGCCTGTACTTTTCAGTTAACATTACTGACTTCACAGCTCGTTCCACACGTGGCTCTGAACAATACAAAGCAAATTGGCCGTGTCCCCCCTTCTCTTATTTCCTCCTCTTTGTTTCCGCCGTTCCCTCGTCAGTTATTACAACGCACGTGAACCTTAACGGAGACGCTGACCATTAAAACCAGCGCACTCGGGGAGAACACGGCATTACCCTGTCCGCCTTTAAGAGCACGCACCTGCAGGCACGCATTTTAAAAAACTTGTGGTAATGCAAAACCCGGTAATTGCCAATAATGGTGTCCTCATCAGGTGGTTAATTACCATGAATTTGGTTGCTGTTTGTCTCCTGCAAACATCGGCGCGCGCACGCACATCTAAACATGCAAACTGCTTTGACAAGTGGAAAGGGCTGCATCCTCCTTATTGCTCCCAGACAGCCCCGTGGTTACTAATGAGCGAGACGGATAGCTTACCTGCGCGCCGGTAATTATTCTGTGCACTTAAAGTAGAAAGTCGGAGCACAAAGGTGACACCCGAGGATCTTACGGAGGCGAGGGATGCTTATGTTTACGGCGCAGACGGAAATAGAGCTGTTACTACCGGGTTAGGCCGTATCGAAAAAAGGGTTAGTTTGAGTGTTGACGACCCACCAATTGTGGAGAATTTGCTTTTGAAACTTGTATTTGAAAAAAAAGTCGTGTACTCGAAATGTGTTCGTTCTTGGCGGCGGCCCTGGGGCATGTTTACTGCGATGTGGCTGCCAATTCTGAACACGTTGCACGAGACACAATGGAAATGTAGAGATTTTTAACTTCTGTAGTTGACTTACACAAATATTCATCAATTATACATAAAGGGTGTTTCGTGTGTGAAAAAAATACCAAATTGTCTCATGTTTTGGACACATAAATCTGAAAAATCTATAGCGCCAGGTTTAAATATCTTTATTTTGATCGCAAAACTTCAAAAATCAATGTATGAATATAATTGTATGCAGTATTTGAGTAGAGCTTACTGAAGATTGTTAAAAAAAACAATAATAACTTCAATAAAACAGATTTAGGATTAGATATCCACAAATATTCTGCTGAAGATTCTGTTATCTCTGTCTCTATGAGGAATAATACAATACATAGATACAATCATCAGACCTAAAACATTTCTACAATTCCTCCATCATATTTCATGTGGCACGCTCTCCAAAAGCAGACTTGCATTGACTTAATTTGTTTGTCCGAGAATGCCCACGCTCTGTGCTGTGTCAGAGCACCAGACGGATCGCTTAAATGATTTTTTCATCATGAATCTAATTGCAGGTTCTTGTAAACAGTTTAAACCGATTAAAGTTGGGCCAGAGTTTGACCACTATCTGACGTGGACGCAGAGTTGTCACAGAGGAAAAAGAAGGGCCTCCCCGGTGCAAGTCCTTCGCTTTTCCCACAGTCTGGAGCCTCCCCGGCTTTGTCCGTGGCTCTTTTCTTCTCTTACTGTAGCTGCAGGCCGGGCTCCATCGGCGATTAAGCCGTCTCAGGCCGTCTGTCTCGTACCGAAGAGTGAACCGTGATGAGATACTTTCTAAATGGGTGACGAGCTAATGTTGAATGTGGATGGCTTTTTTTGAATAGTTTATTTTGGACGGATGGTCAGTAAGAAATGGTAGAAACGTTGCCTATTGTAAGCTAAAAGTTGGTGGTTCCACTCTCACCAGTGTGTAATGTTGTGGTGTCTAAAGGCAGAACACTTAAAATGTACTTAAATGTAGCCGTGAATTGATGAAAGTCATATATAAATTTGACTGAAATGTGTCAAATGTATATATGGCTTTGATCAATACATGGCTAAAAAGAACATAATTCAAAAAATTCAAAATGTAATGGTGATTGTGTGATTTTCTTTTTTCTTTTTTTTTATCTGTTCAAATTCAGTCTCAAATGTACTTGAAATATTCAGGGGGAAAATCTCAACCCAAAATACACACAGGCGTATTTTTTAATTAATTTGTAGTACATTTTCGTAATGTGGTTGAGTCTAAGGCCAGAACACTTAAAATTAAGATTAAAAGGAATCTTTAATGTAGCCGTGAAATGATGAAAGCTATATATAAATTTGACTGATTGACTTGAATTTGACTGATTATCAAATGTATATCTGGCTTTCATTCATTTATGGCTAAAAAACACAATTCAAAAAAAATTAAATGTAATGGTGAATCTGTTCAAATTTAGACTCAAATTCACTTGAAATATTTAAGAAAAAAATCTAATCACAAAATACACACGTTCCATTTTTTCATATTATTTAAGGCTTTTGTAAAATTCATTTGTAGCACATTTTCATCAATTGCGAGTCTCCTAAATGCAGAAAAAAAGTGAGTGGGCGTTTCGATATATCCTTGACACTCTTTGAAACATACACTATAATATAGCATGAATTCTCCGCCACGTGTGAACGGAACACCTCCAGTCGGCCCTTTATTATTAGTTAAAGAACACACATTACACATCAGCGTCTGAACATCCTCCCTCTGCCTTGCCGCTGCCTCGCCGACCTGACAACTTGACGGGTGGCAACGCAAAGGTGCTATTTCGCGTTTGCGTTACAATTCTACCAGTTTAACTTGCGCGGAGGTGAATTATCGCCTTGTCACCCAAAAGTGCAAATAGTGTCGTTTTCAAAGGGCAATTAAGTGTAATAGCTTCTGTCAAGCCTTTAAAGAAGAAACCTGTTGCTTCACTCTCGCGCTCGTCTTCTCCGGTACAACTCTAAAAATATTTCCCCTACTTGTTAATTCCCCAGATAGCACCTGCTGAAAGGCACGTTTGAAAAGAAGAAGAAGAAAAAAAAAATCAGATTCCTCCTCCCATGTGATTCCCCGCTCCCTCAACTGTCTCCACTAATATCTCTGATCATATTGGCCTTTATGACGTTTCCTGGAAAATACAGTACGAGTGAATGAGGGCCGGTATCGAGTTGCCCTCCGCAAGAAAGCCGAGACGAACGCTTGGATGATAGCAACGAGAAAAAGAAAAAAAAAGAAGTTGCACGACAATTATTCTATTCATTATTTGAGAGGATGGGAAACAGGAGCGAGGTAGGATGGAGCGCGAGGTTTGCTTTTCCGCTCTGGATCACTCCCGAACAACCAAATCAAGTGCTTTTATGTATATATGCGAGCCGGCGTAGCCTTACCACCCGGCGCATTCTCAGCGCTCGACGCCGCCGTACCTCCAAAACACGAAACGGCGGGTTATAAATTGGCCTTCCAAGACGATATATTTGACATGATCTCGGCTTCCCGCCTCGTTAGCTGGCTGTTTGTTTCCATTCTTGCGCGACTCCTGTAGACTTTGTTGCGGTTTGGAGTTGCCTCTCTTAAGAACCCGCCCCCCCGCGCGCTTCCCCAGGCGCCCCGGAGATGTAAAAAGAAGGGGGTGATGGTGGTGGTGGTGGGTTGGTTCTCGGAGGAGTTGTAGTCGTCAAAAAAAAAGCTAGCATTCTCTCGGGGAAGACGGTGAGAGAGAAAAGGCAAAGAGCTGCACCGCCAGGCACAGACGCACCGGCATAATAACTACACTTACGCAGCTAGTCGACAGGTAATGAGACAATACCGCCGCGACTTCAAGGAAACTCGCGGATATATAAAAAACAACAAGGCAAGACGCCGCAGAAAAACGAGGGGGGGGGGCGCATCGCAAGTAGAAGGAAATTGGGTGGTGGAGGGGTGTAAACAAAAAAAAAATAGAAGACAAGAAAACTATGTCAACTTTTATTCCCTCTGTTATTCCACATCAATGGAGGCATGCCGCGGTACTAATAAAAAACAACACAAAAAAAGCACACAGGTAGCGAGAGAGTTGCTTGTGGGTTTTGTTTAAAAAGCGGCGAGGCAATTAACGACAAATAAGTTGTAGCGTTCTCACGGCGCGAAAGGAGAGATCCCGACCGATAGCTAAAAACGTGTTTGATTTCGACATCAACAAAATGGCAAATGAATAAAAGTCAAATAAACAAGACGTGGGAAGAAACAAAACGCATAAACCGCAGGCGGGGGGGCGGGGCGGTGGGGGGGGGGGGGGGTAAGAATAGCAAATATGTTGAGAAGAATAAGCAAGCGACATTAGTGCGTCGAGAGTCTCTTTTAATCTCGCGGCGGAGAAGCGTAGGAACTGTTTTGTGACATTGCAAATCCTCCCCGTTACGGATTTAAACGGAGCGCATTGTTTTATTATGGGGGCGGGAGGAAGCGCGTGCGTCGTAATTAATGTGATTTGATGAGGATTAGCGAGGGTACCTGGATGGAGTGACGGGCGCAAGAGAGTCAAGGGCGTAGAGTTGGTCGATTTCAAATTGAGGACGGGCCAGGTCAGAATTCGACGGTAGAATTTGTCTTTTACTGTACAGTTGTGTTTAGATCTTTACTATGGTTCAGATCTTTTCTATTACTGGCATTAAACTTCACAGAGATGCGCAAATTACAGGTCAATCTGTGGAGAGACCGCTTGCCGCAAGAGTAAGAGTGCAATAAAACATCATCTGCAACTGAATGAATGTAAGATATAGACTTTTAATGCCGTACAGTGGAAGATTTGAGGAAAAATGACAACATTTTCTTTTTTTTTTAAATATTTTTATGTCAAATGTTGGGTAAAAAAAGGTACAGCATCTCAAAAATCACCAAAATAGATATACAGCCCAAAAAGCTATCTCATTCAACCGCTAAAGACAATAGCAATGTTTCAACAGTCCACCATTGTTCGCTGAATGTCTCTCCCCCCCCCCCCCCCCACACCCCCCTGCGTCTGCCTAGTTTAACAGCCGGCATGCAGAGGGAATCCATTTTAATCTGATTAATAACTTAGTTGATCACATATAACCTAATTTCCATTCAGTGCCGCCCTTGTCTGCCTGGGCCACATCCACTGTTGACCTTTGGAGCCACAGCCAGTCGCAGAAGACCACAATACGCGCCATTGTCCGGTCCCCAAAGATGTTTTATATCATTACCAAAAATGCCCCCGTCTTTAAAATGATTCCCACCAAACGGACAGGACTCGCGATTGAATGTGCGTTTGTTGCGAGGGTTATTAAGGATTCGGATTTCCGTCAAATGGGATGGGAACACGTTTTCTGGTGCATTCATAGTAATATGAATCGTCCTTTTAAAACAGATATGGTTACATGTTCGGTACAGTAACGGGTCGAGAGTTAAGCTGCCCTCCAACACTAGGGCCCTTTGTTGGCCCGGCCCGGCTAATAACTGCCCCCTGATCCCCGTCTCGGAAGGAAACTTGCTTGATTTCTCATCGTTGAATATATTTGATTACACCGCCATTTTGTCATTTCAATTTGGCGTCGCGCTGAGAGATGCGCATTCAGGATGGGCAATTAGGGTGGCACAAAGTAAGCTGTTTTCTTTTTTATGACACACACACACACACACACAAATAAACGAAAAAAACGATGTCCTTTACTTTCGCTTTGTCTCGTTGGCGTTCGCTTACGTACGGAATGGAATATTCATGGGTGGCAGAGAAGTTTGGGGCACCCATATGTTTGGTGGTGGGAGCAGCTTGCACGGGGGAAAGTGGACAGAGTTGACATGTTGGGTGGGGGTGGTGGGGGTGGTAGGGTGACATAGAGCATGAGTATTGCCTCTGGCGCACACTCACCGCTGGCAGCTAGTGGGCTAAGCTAACGCCACGGGCTGGTACAGGGGCAGAAGGACGACGTACGGGAGATCATGGTAAAGAACACGCTCTTTTGTGAACTGAACACAAGATTATTTAAGTGATTATGAAGTGATTTTTATATGAAACAGGTCCAAGAAAAAAATATTAGAACAAAACCAAAGCAGACATTGCTATAAAACTAGGACAAATGTGCTTATTTCCACAAAATACCTGAGAATAACAATAAAATAAAGTTGTATTTTCTTTGTTTTGATTCATCCTCTACACTTATTATTATCGATAACAGTAGTTGAAGTTGAGTGGTTTTAGTCGAGGTGGGATCGAATCATATCTTTACTGCCTCAAAAACACTGCCAGAAAAAGAGTAAATTATAAAGCTTTTACGATATTTCCACGTGGCACAGTTCAAGTGAGATAGAATGGTCCAATGCCATTCAGGAAGTAAACTACAAACCAAGACGGTAATGTAAAGTAAGTTATATTTTACTTATGAGATAAAAGAAGGCTAACCACAGTGCGACGATGTACAGTTTGGGACGGAAAATGTGTTTCACCGTTGAAAAAGGCAGTGATAATTGTGAGTAACTTGTTGCTGCTTTTGTCAATATGTCATTTCCATAAGTTTTAGGTTGATCCTTTTAAATAGAAATAAACATATCTAAAGGAACGATTGCAAGATTTAGACAAACATTATCAATCCATTCAGAGATAACTTAAGTTTAGTTCAATTATTTATTCATTTGAATGAGACAGCACGTATTAATGAACGTCTAATGCTAACGCTAATTTCCATCCGTCGTCCCCGAGGGGTAAAAGCAGATACGAACATGCAAACCAACAACGCACACACAGGTTAAGACATGACAACGCAGTAAAACAGACACAGCGAACAAAATCAGACAAGACATAACACAAGACACAGGAAATCGCATGAAGGTACATGAATTGAATACGACTGTGCTCTCTACTTATAGATTTTGATGTCTTTAACACTTTTTCTCAAACTGAAACTGAAACAAGCCATCCTAAAACCCTAAACTCCGACCCTTCCACCGCTCCACCTCGACCTCTTCCTCATCCTCCCTTCTGTCCTCGTTGCCCTCCGCCGCACTCCCTCACTTTCCCTTTTCCTTTAATAATCTGTTGTGAGAGGGATGAGCCCGTGCGGCGGCGTGATTCACTGGCCAGGAATCCTTGTAAAATCAGCCCGCCGCGCATTAGCCAGTTTCCAGAAATTGTAAGAACTTTATGGTTTTGTAGTTTTTTTATTAGGCTTTGGAAGAAAAAGAAGGAAAAAAATAAAGGGGGTTATCACAGGGTTGGAAGGAATGGATTAAAAACATGGGATTAGCGCTTATACTTTAAGACAAATCAGTGTCATCCAAGATCTTTAGCGAAACCAACTCGCTAACGACGTATTCTTTCTTTTCTTTTCCCTCCGACCGACTTTTAAGAACCGGCTTTTGGATGCCAGCTCGACAAACAACGCAGCCTCTTTTTAAGCTTTTTAACGCCAAACAATAGCAGAATACAATAACGCTTTTGCATGAAAAAGAAAAGCGATAAGACGCGTTTGGCTCTGCTGCTCTGTCATCCCTTTATTTCTTTTTTTTCCACTCTCTTTTCTTTCAATCAGTCCATCGTAGAATCCAGTTCGATCAGTAAGCGTCAAGTGCTGTTCTCGCCGAGCTAACGCACCTAACAAGGATCGGTCATACTTTTTAAGAAGCGTCCCTTAATGGATTTCCGCGTTTTGGGGTCTTATTTAAGTGCCAGCGCGAATAGAAGGCGCATTTGTTGTCTTTATTACATCCTCGCTCTCTTTCTTCTCTCTTTCGCTATCTATCTATCTATCTGTCGTGGCCAATCTCCGTCTTTCAGATTTGTCCTATTTTTTTTTCATTTTTTTTTCACGCCCATAAAAGATGATATCGGAGCAACGGTCGGCAAGCGTGGCAAGGTCAGTGCCGCTCGACAGATGACAAACGATCTCAAGATGGCCGCATCATCTGTCCGATAGTTGTTGGGGAGGGAACAAATAGTACAAAGATATAAAGATAAATGTATGTAGCCTTATGCGACGACGGAGATCTTTATCCCGCTCAAGTGTCGCTTAAAAACACGCATCCCTTAATTTTAATATCTAATGTTTTAAATTTGAAAACACAATGGTTATGAAGGTTTAAATGATGATTCAATTTCTATTTTTACCCTTTGAAACAACTTTTTTTGTAAGTTTGGTCATTTCTTTTAACTTATCCTTAGATTTGTGGGACTTTTGTGTTTTTTGAAATGCATTTTCTCCCACACAGACCAGATCTTAATAAAAGTACATTGACACGTCAGACTTTACAATCTTGTACATAACAATATTTACAACTTCTACAGAACAATTTGGTGATACATTGTTGTAAAGCTTGATTCATTTAAGTTTTAACTAAAAAAATTAGGTGAAATTAGATTTTCCACTGCCAATTTTCAGTAAGCTTTCAAATTAAGATATCCCAAAATCAGTTTGATTTAAACTGGTTCCTATCATTTTTTCCTCTGTTTTGTTGGTTCCAAATATTTAAAATTTTGCTATTTTATACCCAAAAATCACTTGTTTTTTTTAATTAAAACGCTGCATGATGTAAAAACTAAACATTTCTTAAATCCAAAACACGTTTTCTGAATTCAAATCTTAAGTAAACTTGCTTTATTTGGGGTTTTATTATGCCCTGGAGCGGTACAAAAGTGCAATGTATAGAAATAACCTCTTCAGTACGTCTGGCAGTGGACTTGGCACGATGTAGCATGTCTGTGTTATGGACAAGCTGCTCGTCAGATGGGGGTCTATTTTTGTACCCCCCCATCAGCCGTCGCCCCCTCCAATTCTATATCACCCCTTCTCTTTCATGCTCCCCCTCCAAAAAACTATATAATTCAATCAATCAAAAAGACCCGTGCATTTTGCGGACACTAAATAACTTGATTGATTTCCCAGGCTGTTTGTTGTTGTCTTTGTTTTCTCCCACCCCTACAACCCTCCCTCATTACCGTCCCGTCTCGTTGACTTGGCGGACCGGCCGTGCGGGGGGGCGGGCGGGGACGGGCGGGGTAGCGGGCGACACTCGGGCGTCCGCTTTTGACAAAACGCAAAGTACGTTTCTTAATGACGTGACTCTCCTGTAACACCGTTGTCATCGGCGGCAGACAGGGCCTCTCCCGGCGCGCTCTGATGTTCTGATTATGTTCTTATCTGGACGCCGGCTCTCTGCAGGTAGTCGCCCCCTCCCCGAGCCGCCGCCCCGCACACACACACACACACACACACACACATGCACACACAAACCAACAAACAAACACACACATACACACACACACAAACAAACACACAAACAAACACACGTCCTTCTTTACCGTTCAGATCATTGCACAAATGCATCGGCCTCATCCGTGATGGCGCAACACAAAAAATATTTATACTTTTAGTGCTATTTGTATTTTATTTGAATTCATTTTTTTAGGGATGAACATAATTGTATCACGGATGAATCAATGGTATTTCTGATATTGATTTGTACAACAATCTTAGTGCTTTTTTCGAGAAAAACTAACAACACAATGTAACTATTATTCACATTTACTTATACTTACTTTTATTCATTCCCAGCTTTACCAAATCAAACTTTCTAATTGACAAAATAACCTTTTTCGGACTAGATTTGATTAAAAAGACATATTTTGCTTCTAACATTGTCTCAAATATAATTCTTCTTTTAGTTCTTACCATTTTATTGTGACCTAAATGTATCGATTAAACACATCATCTCAACATGAATATCGAGCAGTATTTTAAATGCAAATGATGTTTATTCATTATTAACCATAAACCGTGTAGAAGAAACAATATTGGCTCAAAATATGATAAATATGATCTAAAAAACAACAGCAGAAATTTGCACATTTGCCAGTTCTCTTTCTTTGTGTCCATATCCTGCCGCTAAAGGTGCGAGTTTCTCATTTATAGGAAGCTGCAGCAAACATAACACAAGGTGGATACTCGCTCACAAACAACAGCATGTCCCAGCAGGGCTACCGTAGCTGAAATCAAAAGGTGTCATGAGGAAAACACGCGGATTACATACATACAGTCAGCTTTACTTTACGTCCAACAGCTTCACGTGTGTCGAATCGGTTAGAGAAACACAACAAATCAAACATATCGACGCTTTTTTACACCTCTTCTACATCAGTGGCGTCTTTTTTAACAAATTTTTAGTCAACTGCGAAAAACAACTAGTCGTCCTTCAAACGAAACAGAAGGTACTGCGTTTTTTTGATCATCGTTTCCTTTATTTCCCTCGTCCTCGTCAGCTTATTACCCGACGTCTTCTGAGAAACCCTTCAACTCTTCCCCGAGCCGCCGCCGCCGCCGCCGCCGCCGCTACCGCTATCTCCGCCGCGACTCCGCCCCCTTCCCTCCCGCGACCAAGTTTCAAAAGTTTACAGCGCTTTCTTTTCTTTATTTCTCACACAACTTCTCGCTTAACATCCGCGCTTATTAAATCCCTCACAATGAACGACGCCGGTCTATCGGGTTTTTTTCCCGCCGGTTGAATGCCGAGGTTGCAGTATTGGATCGTACACCTATTGAAGCTGACGCAGTACAACAAAGCGTAGAGGGCCAAAAGTAATGATCATATACAAATATCAATACGAGAAAGAGTGCGCGCTAAAGAAGACGTATGGCTATTGATGTTTAAATAACTGTAGCGTCAGGGAGATGGAGAGAGGGGGGAAAAAATGTGAATCATATTTTCTCCGCCGCGTCTTGGGGAGAGACGAGAGGAGAATCGAACAGACTCCGGCGAAGCGAAATCGCAGATAAATATGTTGTCTTTTGGCGCAAGAAATGGCGTTCTTGGAGGAGATCTTTAAGAGAGTGGTTTGGGACAGAGTTCATTGAAGAAAAGAGATGAGTTATTGGTAGGAATATGTTCTTTTACACGTTTAAAGGCTAAAGAACAGTTAATTGTCCTCTGCGTTTGACCCATCCGTCATACTGTGTTTATACAACCCAGTGGTGGAAGAAGTACTCCATTTTGTTAAGTAAAAGTACAGATAAATGTGCAGACAAGTACTATATATTTGTAAAAGCGCATAAAGTACCGATTTTTAAATGTACTTTAAGAGTGCTCCACAGAATGTCACTGTTAACTTCTCAAATCATAGGAAAAGTAACGGTACTTTCTACTTTTCAGTCCAGTTAACAATGTTGTGAAGTAAAAGTAACAAAGTATTCACTGTCAAATGTACTTCAATAAAGTACAGATAGCAAAAATGTTTGACTTGAGTAAAGGACTTTTGTAGTACCTTTACTTTTCTACATTACATTAGAGCTTTTATCATTGCATCTGAATAACTTTTCTTGCAAATAACTGTTGTTTTTAATTTATTTTGATAGTTTGGTTAACATATTATTTAATAGACTTTTAAAATATGTGTCTATGTAGATTATTTTGTATATTTGTCACGATATTCTTGCTCCCTGGACGCTGTCGATGCTGTTATTTCATTACAATACTCTTAAAACATCAGCCCCAGCTCATTCTCTTGCTTCTATAATGTAAATAAACTCAATAAGACTCGATGAGAACGTCTGAAAACTCATCTGACGATAAAGAGCAAACAAAGGTAAAAGTTAAAACATCCACGGCGCTCGTATTTGCATTTCACACGGTTTGAAAGAAATGCCAGGACGCGCGTGGATGACAATCACCTGGACTCGGAGGCGTGACCGCGTTATTTTCCGCACGCGTTTGACATTAAAACTAGAGCTTTTCGGACACGACGCCGGCGACAATAGCTTTGTCCTTCGTCCTGGTCGTTTCACTATCTGCTTCACATTTGAGTGTTCACAGAGACGGCGCCGGTTTGATCCCGGTTTGGTTTTCTAATCCAGGTTTACTCACGATTTTTATTTAGTGTGAACGTAGCCATATTGTACTAACTAGAGAGGATTTATAATGTCATCGTGTCCTGAGGCAAGGCAGTTCCTCCACAACCTTATCCACGCATTCATGGACGTGAAAATGACCAAAAAGCACATACAGACGCACTGTTTTAAGTCATTTAACACATCAATTATCTTTAAAGTATATTTCTATTGATATATGCTGCAATGATTGATCGGCTAATCGTGACCAGTCGATATAAAGAATATAAAAATATATCATAAACGTTATCTGGACTGTAAAGATTTTAAAACACGTCAGGAGAGACTATTGTAAAATGCAAAAGATTAATAAAAATCATGAATATTACACTGTTTTTTCATAAAAATGTTACCGTATTTTCCAAACTATAAGTCGCACCAGCCAAAAAATGCATAATAGAGAAGAAAAAAACACATATAAGTTGCACTGGAGTATGAAATGCAGTTGCAAGTGTGAAAATAACAAATAATATCACATATAAGTCGCTCCGGAGTATAAGTATAAATATAAGTATAAGTCGCACCCCGGCCAAAACTATGAAAAAAAAGGTGCAACTTAGAGTCCAAAAAATACGGTATCGAAGATTATATCAAAAAGCCTCCAGTCACCAGATTTCAACCTTTTATTTGGTCAAAAAAATGAATTAGTAATAATTAAAAGTCTATTAAAAAATCAAAAGAAACTACCCGAAAATACCAAAAGCTTTCTAGCTATAATGACAAAAATAGTAGTTTCTTCGCTTTCTCGCTCTTTCTCCCCTTTTATCTCTTTTAACATTTGAAAAGACTTGCCGGGCAACAGTGTGAACAAACTAAAATAAGAGAAGAATCAGCAGGACGGAGGGAAGGAATTGATCTGGTGGCAAACAGTCGGCGTGCGCACGTTCACACATAAAAACAGCAGCCCTCCCCTTCCTCCCATCCCTGCCTTTTCATCACTTTTCCATATTAATTTCAGTAATTTACAGTAAAGCCAATAGCTGCCACTCACACGCTCGCAAACGCCACGGGGAAAAAAAAGATTAAAAAAAAGAGAGAGAAATCTAAAACAACACTGGGAATTTACGGTACGGGGGCAAACAGCTGCTTTGACGTTTACGGTACAGACCACTCTAAAATATTAAAGATTTGTCGTTTGCGCCTTTGTAACCATCTGCTTTCTATTAAAATGTTAAGACTCCAAAAAGCACAAGCGACGCTCACTCACTCCGCCGCGCTATTTCGAGACTTTTCCTTTCTGTTTTTTGCCTGTGTTTGTGTGTAACTTCTCAGATCTGCTCAGTCTTTGGGGGGAAAAAGCTGCATCGCCGCAGACAAACAGGCTTTTGGAGTCGAACTCTCGCAGCTAACTAGAAACATCAAACACGGCGGCGGCGGAGAGCGAGCAGCAAGCCGCGCCGTCGATGTGGAAAAACACGCCAGCGCCGGTGACAGGGATGAGGCAAAAAAAATGCTGGAAAAATGCGGGAAAAAAACTGGTTTGTATGTTTTTGGCGAAGGTTGGAAAAAGGCTGCGTTGTGTTTTTTTGAAAATCGACACCTGTTTAGAGCTCGGGATCAAAACCGCTCGACTGCGATCGTGACAGACGAGTTCAGACGCTTACGGAATTTTGACTTTGAGAATTACGCGGCGTCGGTGAAGATGATATTGTTACAGGAGGAAAAGTTGCAGCAGGATATTATTAAAAGGCTGTTTCTCTAATAATGTGTGATTTAGGTGTCGTTCCCGATTAGAATAAGTCGTGTTTGAATGATCAAAGCGTTTGGACAAATAAGTCTGGATTTGACCAACAAATTGCCATGGAAATGTTTGTTTTTTGGAAGAGTTTTAGGAAGAAATGTTTCAAGTTTGTTGTTTGTGAAAGTTTTCTTTTATTATTTCTGTCTGAAGTTTTTGACTTGGAGGAGCTGCAAAACACATCAACGACGAGAAAGTTTAGAGCGACTTCTTCATCATCCCTGACGAAACACGGATTGATTTATTTAGTTACTATTTAATTTTTTGGTCTAAATGAAAGAAATGTCTATAAAAGTAGTTATTTTAAGCGTTTTGACTTGGAAAACACTTGATACCAGAGCTTTATTACACATAAAGAGTGACTTTGTCTGCTATAATGTGAATAAACAGTAGTATAAACAGTAGTAGTACTCGTAGTAGTCGTAGAGTTTGCAAAAGTATCACAAATCTGACCAATCGATGCTAAAACTGGCATCGAAAGTAGATACTCATCATTACAAGCATCGATAGTACAAGAAAAAACACATTTTCAACTTGAAAATAAACAAAACATTGGACAAAACAATGGACAGAATGGGACAGTTATTTTGGATTTAATATGCTTTATTTTCCAATTTAATTCCTTTACTTATCCAATGTTCTCTCTGGTTCTGCTGCTTTTAAAAATAATTATGTTGGTGTTTTTTATTGTATCTTTTGTTTAATGATCTAAAAAATATATATCGATATATATTTAACAAAAAATAAAAAGGGACGACATCTGACCTTTCCCGATTTCCTGTTTTACAATCACCTTGAACTTTATCAGAGCCAGTGTACAGAAAAGTCCCATTATTCTGTGTTCAAAATGAAAGAGCATCGTTATATCAGAACTTTGTTAACTTTACCACCGTCACAGTCAATACGAGACACAAAACGCCTCAAATCCTCCTCGACGGCGGCGCCTTCCACGTGTCGCCAAACTCTCCCCGAAGCACAAATGACAGAGTATCCTTTACGGCACTCGGCGCGATGAATAAAACCCACATAAAGTGCCATACGCCTTTTGATTCATATCTATCTATTACGCGCACGCACCGGCCCTTTGTGTCCTTGAGCAATCCACCAGCGCCGGCTCCAGTTGCCATGACTAAGAGCTTCTTTGCGAAAAACACTCGTCTACCGTATATTTAAAACACCTTCCGCCCGATGTCCTTGGGTTGAACGGGTAGCGAAGGCGTCCGTCCCGTTGGAAAAGATAGCGCGCGGGAGGAACGGGGAAAAAAAACACCAAAAAAAACCCGACAGGAAGAGCTTCTGAAAACTGCAGTTAAATATTACGTTACGGCGCGATTGCGGCGGGAGCGAGCGAAGACTTACGAGCCGAGTCAAAGGTAAACAATTACAACATCGTGAGTCACTTTTTTTGGCACGCGGCTAAAGGAAGAGCGGCGCTAGCTTAATAGGTAATTTCCCATTGTCTCGCTGTAGATGGGATCGCACGCTTTAGCTTCAGCGACAGGGTGGTCCGGGGGCGGGCGGGGGGAGGGGTTACACGGCGGAAAAGTTGGCGAGGGAGAACTTCTGCGGGAGTTGTTTGAATCGTGGGCGAGTGGCGGCGTTTGCGTGTCGGTTTAGGCTCGGATGCGACGGACGTTGGAGCGAGCATGATGGCGAAAGTGTGTTGAGTTTTTGGTGCGTCCGTGTGGCGTTTCAAAGTGTTTGGTGGTTTAAAAATGGCGTATCACGTTGTGGATCTGCTCAAGAGCGGGTTTGCTGATCTGTCCCAGAGCCCTGAACTTAGAGCGCCCTCTAGAGGTCGTACGACTCGCTGAACTAAAAGGCAGTTCAGTTTTATGTATTTAAAATGTTGCTAAAAATGATAGAAATGTTCTCACAGAATAGCACATTTTTTAGGTTTATAATGTCACTTCCTGTTTGTAATTAATGACATCACACTAGGAAATTACCCATCACTCCCAAAAACGAATGAAACAAATGAAAATATATGAGAACGACTTTATTTTGCTGAATTAATGTTTAGAGAGTCAAAAAAGTTATTTCTTTTGTGTAATTTATGCATAAACTTTGACTAGAATGAGTGTCCCTGCTGTGATGTCACTTCCTGTCATTTTCTACAGCTTTTTTCTCCACAAAAACGAACATTTATATGTACAACAGGTACAAATTCTATCTTTAATGACTCCTATTTACAGGGTCCTTTCCGATCCCCAGAACACACTTACGTGGAGTGCTGAGATCAAGCTAGCTTCTGTTCATCCCCCTTTTCGCAATTCCCTCTGCCGCCAGTAGATGGACACACAATTCCAACACAATTCCTGATGAGGGAACGTCGCTAGAGACATATTCTAAGTTCCAAAACGTGAGATGGCAAAGCAAAAGTACTGAAGAGCACGTTTAAAAGGACGATAACGACGCACATAACGTATAACATGTGTCAAGTTATGTTTATTCAGTGCGGCAAAAATAAACATAAGCTAAAGAACAACTTCTCTAAATGATGCTATTGCTGATATCAAACTTTTTTCTCCCTCCACATCTCTTAAATGACACATTCAATTGGAGACACGGTGTAATTACTGTTCTCATTTGCACGTTTAGGCTCATCGTCAGACTCGGGCTAAAACGTCTCCACTTGTAAACTGACAGATTGCGCGGGACACTTTTGTTTTTCCTCATTTGCGGACTAACTACACGTCCGTCGCCGCCGCAACTGTCATTCCGCTGTTTGTTCCCTCTCTCTCTCGCTCTCCCTCTCTCTCTCTCTCTCCCTCCCCCTCTCTCTCTTCCTCTCGTCACTCTCGTCTGGTGATGTCAGGATCGCCCCGTGACTCATTAGGATATCAGTGTTCCAGCCTGTGACAGAAAGCGGCTGATTAACAAGCTTTCTTGTT
Source organism: Eucyclogobius newberryi (assembly GCF_026437365.1). Lineage (NCBI taxonomy): Eukaryota > Metazoa > Chordata > Actinopteri > Gobiiformes > Gobiidae > Eucyclogobius > Eucyclogobius newberryi. The sequence goes on from NW_027316167.1 coordinate 8,166,671, forward strand.
TTTCCCCTTTCTTTCTTTCTTTCTTTCTCTCTTTCTTCCACTCATATTCTCCCCCCCTCCCCTCCTCCTATCCAAGAACTCCCGCTGTTCCCTTCTACGACACCCCCCTCCCTCTCTCTCCCCCCTCCTCTCCCGTCGAGGATGGCAGGGAGTCACAGGTGTGTAGCAATAATTACACATACACTCGGAATATATAAAAGTAAAAAAATAACGTCGTTTTCATCATTTAATAAGTTTGCGGCGGAGATAGGCAGAGCGAGACGGGAGAGCGAGCTGGAATCGTATCGGATACCCCAACCTCTAACTTAATCATATGGCTCTTAAGAGCAGCCCGCCACCAGCTGGGCCCCGGTAATATGCACGCAATATGTGTGTAAAACGATACGCTTTAATTTTGAGCCCACTTTAAGCAGCAACAAAATCTGTTTATATGGAAGACATTTAAAAAGAAGTGACAGGAGGGAGGGAAAGAGAGAGAGAGAGGAGGTTAACTATTGCACGCCGGGCTCGACAAAAGCCATCTGTTGAGGGGAAGACGCCGCTGTATACAATAGAGAATGTACATTACGTATGGCGCGCGGGGTGGGTGGGTTGGGGGGGAGAGGGCCCGGTGCCAGCGAGCCTTTATAGAAAAGACTTGTGTCATAATTACGAGGTTTGGGAGTCACATTTCCAGTGTAAGAGGAGCATATGGTGGAGCCGAGCTGTTCTCCGGCCCGAGCTGTGTCGAGCGAGACCGTCGGCAATTAACCCACGAACTCACGGATAGTCGCTCCGGGTCGATGGTCCGAGGTCCGGGTTTGAGAGCGGTCGAGACGTTGTTGTCGTGGCGATTGGAGACGCGCGTGGTCAAAGGTGTTATTATTTTTATTCAACATTTTTGAGACAATGGGATTAATGCAACTAATGGTTATTTTAGTGGTTGATGAGTCAGTGATATATATATTTTTGATTAGTCGACTCGTCAAATTAATATTTATATTATTTATTCTTCTTGTGGTTGAACTATGGTGAATAAAGGCTTCTAGAAAGAGAATATCTACAAATAAAATGTATAAAGATGATAATATAGATGAAAAAATAGATAGAATCAGAAATAATGTATTCTTTTCCCACATTTTGATCTAATAATGCTCATGTCTTTGTTATAAAAAGGTCGTTTGGCTTGATCTTTTATCCTTATAGTCCAAATAACAATACGGTCATAATTATTATACGTAATAGTTGACTACTCAATATTTTTTCTGATTCATCTTTGCAGCCCGATAGTAACACTTTTATAATAACTAATAACTTCCTGCCTTTGTAAAGCATGAACAAAGGCTTAATTAATAATGTTCAGCCTTAGCAACCCAAAACTTAACCTTATTCAACCAGTCATTAAGCCTGAATCACGCTTAAATAAACGATATTTTCATTATGAATTGGGTCTTTGCTCATGCTTTGTTAAGGCACATTAAGCTGTAGTTATTATCATAAAGTGGTTGAACAGTTTTACAGTGCAGCGGTCAGAGAAAGGGCTAAAAAACGACATTAGAACAGCAAAAACAGCTCAAAAAGTGGGCACAGAGCCTTTAAATTGAAATGAATTAACACTTCAATTTTACAATTACAATTTTTGTCACTTTTGTTGTTGTTGAGTTTTGTCATGGTTTCCAGGGTTACTCGGCCTCTTCGCACAACCAATCCCGGCTTATATTTAATAAAACAACATCTCCTTATTACGCTCATGTATAATAACGTTCCCTTTGTACAACGTTCTCCTTTCAACAAACCCACGTCAACCTCAGCCCTTTATGCCAACTTTACAGCATGTCATTTGTTTGTTTTTAAAGTTACTCCTTCTCCTCCTCTTCCTCCACCTCCTCCCCTTCCTCCTAATCTTCCTCTTCCTCCTGCTCTTCCTCCTCCTCTGCCTCTTCCTCCTGCTCTTTCTCCCCTTATCTTCCTCCTCCTCCGCCTTTTCTTCCTCCTCCACCTCCTCTTCCTCCTTCTCTGCTCTTCCTCCTGCTCTTTCTCCTCCTCATCTTCCTCCTCCTCCACCTCTTCTTCCTCCTCCACCTCCTCTTCCTCCTCCTCCTCCTTCTCTGCTCTTCCTCCGCCTCTTCCTCCTGCTCTTTCTCCTCCTCATCTTCCTCTTCCTCCGCCTCTTCTTCCTCCTCCACCTCCTCTTCTTCCTCCTCCACCTCTTCTTCCTCCTCCTCTGCTCTTCCTCCGCCTCTTCCTCCTGATCTTTCTCCTCATCTTCCTCCTCCTCCGCCTCTTCTTCCTCCTCCACCTCCTCTTCTTCCTCCTCCACCTCTTCTTCCTCTTCTTCCTCCTCCTCTGCTCTTCCTCCGCCTCTTCCTCCTGATCTTTCTCCTCCTCATCTTCCTCCTCCTCCGCCTCTTCTTCCTCCTCCACCTCCTCTTCTTCCTCCTCCACCTCTTCTTCCTCTTCTTCCTCCTCCTCTGCTCTTCCTCCGCCTCTTCCTCCTGATCTTTCTCCTCCTCATCTTCCTCCTCCTCCGCCTCTTCTTCCTCCTCCACCTCCTCTTCTTCCTCCTCCACCTCTTCTTCCTCTTCTTCCTCCTCCTCTGCTCTTCCTCCGCCTCTTCCTCCTGATCTTTCTCCTCCTCATCTTCCTCCTCCTCCGCCTCTTCTTCCTCCTCCACCTCCTCTTCTTCCTCCTCCACCTCTTCTTCCTCTTCTTCCTCCTCCTCTGCTCTTCCTCCGCCTCTTCCTCCTGATCTTTCTCCTCCTTATCTTCCTTCTCTTCTTCCTCCTCCACCTCCTCCTCCTCTTCTTCCTCTTCCGCCTCCTCCTCCTCTTTCTCTTCCTCCTCTTCCTCCTCCTCCTCCTTCTCCTCCTCCTCCTCTTCTTCCTCTTCCGCCTCCTCCTCCTCTTTCTTTTCCTCCTCCTCTTCCTCCTCCTTCTCCTCCTCCTCCTCCTCTTCCTCCTCCACCTCCTTCTCCTCCTCCTCCTCTTGGGTGGCATTCAGAGTTGAGGATGGATTGTTTACGTTAATTCGCTGTAGCTTTTCGCCGCGGTAACAGAAACACTCTGGAGCGGTCAGGATGATGACGCCTAATGACCGCGATGACACGGATTTAGCCGGTCTCCGGGGGAAACGAGGCTTCTCGCTCCTGTTTAGTCACAGTTTGATATTTTACATTACAAATACAAACCGAGAATTATTTTTAAATCAGGTGCATCTATGTTTTTTTCTCATAATATTTCAAGTTAAGTCTATTTTTATTTGATTTTATTTTGTTAGTAATTTTTTTATTTTTTTTATTTAGCTATTATTATTCATTGTTGCAGATTAGTAAAAAACAGCAATAACAAAAAAAACATGTTGAAAGTTGGTCCACAAAGTTTGAAAAAAAAGTGCTGCTTTTTTCAAAATATACTCAAACTTTCCCCTTCACAATCCTGCTTATAATATGTCTTTTTGAGCCCATTATTTATAATTTGTATTTACATTAACACTGACAAGCAAAGAGTGAAGCGTGGGCAGATTCTGATACTATTAATATTATTTTCTTTACCTTTTGTTGAGGTTTTTCCTGCATCTTTTTAATTACTTAGTCTTCTATTTACAGCGCACGTAATTGTATGTTTTTGTATTTTTTCTTCATTAATTAATAGGTTATGACATATACAATAAAACATCAAAAACTTCATTCTTTCATTCGATTTTGTTTGGATAAAGGAGAAACAGTTTTGACGGCAGAGAAACTTTTAACGTTCACACTCTTTTTTCTTTTTAACTTTTTTATGTCATAAAGCTAACTCTGCGACAAGTTGGCCACTGTCCAGGGTGTACCCCGCCTAAGGCCCGAAGTCACTGGGATAGGCTCCAGTCACCCGCGACCCCAAAAGGGAACAAGCGGTAGAAAATGGATGGATGGATGTCATAAAGCTGTTTTTCAGAACATGTTTATTGCACAAATCGGTACAGAGTCAGTAACGCTATTTCACGTCCAAATGTCTCTAAAAAGATACATTTCATTCGTTAAAACAAAACCAAAAAGGAAAAATGGGGAAACGCAAACTGATTTTTTGTCCCTATTAACAAAACATACCATATTTTCCGGACTATAAGTTGCACCTTTTTTCATAGTTTTGGTTTCATAGTTTTGGTGCAACTTATACTTATATCTATACTTATATACTTATACTCGGGAGCGACTTATATGTGATATTATTTATTATTTTCACACTTGCAACTGCATTTCATACTCCAGTGCGACTTATATATGTTTTTTTCTTCTCTAATATGCCTTTTTTGGCTGGTGCGACTCATACTTATATATTTGTACGTATATACTTATACTCCGGAGCAACTTATATGTGATATTATTTGTTATTTTCACACTTTCAACCACATCTCAACTTACATGTTTTTTTCTTCTCTATTACACATTTTTTGGCTGGTGCGACTTATACTCCAGTGCGACTTATAGTCCGGAAAATACGGTAAATAAATGAGATTGTTTTTTTGAGCTAGAAACAGAAACATTGTACAAAACCCCGCCACGTCAAAATACTTTGCGCTTTATTGCCACGGCTCAACGCATCTTGACACAAACATTTGACATACGGCGCTTCGTATCGGCGCGCGCTTAGCCGCACACGTTAGCCGCCGCTAAACCGCGCGCAATTACGCACGTTTGACGTCCTCTGCCACTCTCGTCATTTTCAAATCAAAACCCTTTGTTTTATTTGCGTCCGCCGGGCTTATTAGCGGCTAAAGTGCCATAATAGCCCCTCGCATCTCTCGGCGCGCATCTATCAATCTGTCCGGCCATCTAACCGTCTCCCATTGTCATCGCTCGCTCCGGGTTATTTATAGTCGGTCTCCGGGATACGGCCCGGTATAGTTGGCTCTTAAATCCCCCGTACGTGAGATCAGACTGCATAATTACCTATCGCATTAAGCCCTTTATGTCCGGCAGACTTAGGGCATCGACGCTGGGGTTTGTTCGTGTGCGTCTGGGGGACGGATGGACGGACGGACGGATGGACGGATGGACGGAGGGAGGGACGGAGGGATGGACGGAGGGAGGGACGGAGGGAGGGACGGAGGGAGGGAGAGATGGTGGAGAGACAGAGGGGCAAGATAATTCAATAAACGTGTTTGGGTTGACAGTAAACGATAAGCAAAGATACGTTTATTCATTTATTGGTGGTCAGCGAAAAAGACGAAAAGAGCTTTACGTACAGTGAAAAAGGCGGAAACTAGTTTGAATTCAAAGGGGGAAATGTACGGTTCAAGATCAATAAACGACGGCGCAGAGAGATCGTTTTGATTCAGATGAGATAAAATGTCTCTCGGTTTTAATCGGCGAGCGAAACACAAGGCATAAAGTGTTGAATTTCAAAGGGAAATGTGTTAAAAAGAGGTTTAAAGTGAGTGGCATTCGCTGCTTTTTCAACACGATGTCACAGAAAAATGGTGATTTCGCTTCAAATGAGAAGAATGTATCTTATTTGTAATGTTAATGTTATTTATCAATTAAATTAAAACATCTGAAGTCAAAAAAAGAGTGTTGACTACTTGGAACTAAATGGTAAAAGTGATTTATTTTTTCATTTCATTTTGTGAGTAAAGGGTATACATATATTTAAAAAGGAATAAACTAATTCAAAGGAAAAATAAAAGGTTTAAGAGCATTTTCTCACGCCACTGACCATTATTTTTGCTTCATTGAGAAACAGTTTGAAAAAATATAAATAATTTCCATTATTAATTATGATTAGACTAAATACATCTGGATACATTGAAGTTAAGGTATAAATAATTCAAATTCAAAGGGAAAAACAAGTGAAAGGGCAATAAACACAGAGAAAAAAAGTCTTCTTACAATATTTACATTTTTTATCCAACTAAATAAATACATCTGAAGTCATTTTAACATGCCGAGCCTTTGTTTTCGCAGCGCGCAGCCTTTTTCCCACAGAAACAGTCACATACATCTTCCCAGTGACATTCTTTTCATTCACAATTACTAGACGATAAAAGAAGATATTTCAACATGTGTTTTGTTTCAAACTAATGTCACGAGAATCGCCGCAGTTGTACAACACGTCCATATTTGAAACGTAAAACTGTAAAAAAAGAAAAGAAAGGAAAGCGTGTCAGTGACGCAGACCTGTCAATCATCACCTCGCCCCTCCCATCCCAAAGCCACCGGACATTTCCAACCTTTCAACATCTTTCTAAAAGCTCAAAGATATTAAAACATCTCTTCTCTTGTTCATTGTTTTCCACTTCTTTTTCCCAAAACAGTTTGAACTCGTGTCACTGCGAAACAAATGGTTTTGATTATGCGTCACGGTTCAAAGCCTCTTCAACGGTTGCGATCTGCCGGCTTTGGATCGTCCCGGGTCGGTTTGATTTGCCCACCCTGACTGCTGGCTTTGCCCCTCTTTGCCCCGCTTTACCTCACTTTGCCCCTCTTTTCCCCTCTTTGCCCCTCTTTTCCCCGCTGTCCATGTCGCGCCTCTGTGAAAACCTAGCGTGCCAAGGTGCTCGTCGTAGGTGGCGACTTCCAAACCAGCCAAAATTGAGCAACAACGACAAAAAAAAACTAAACGAAATGAATAAGTAACACATGTTGGCTCTGACAAGTGTAGACGAGTCGGAACTGTGAGAGCGCCGCCCGCCGTCCCCGGGGGAAAACGGGCGGCGATGGCAGGTGATCCGCTCGCGAAACGAAACCCGCAAACCCCGACGACGACAAACAAATGCGGAATTGTCGGGGAGATTTGCCGGCAGATGTCCGCCCACTGGCTACCGGGACCGCTCGTCACTCGCCGCACGTGCTAAGTGACACTGACGGACAGCAGGTAGTCGCTTTAATAATTTGATGTATTTTAATGTTCGCTCTGGCACTCGTCCGTCAGAAGAGTGGCGCTTTTTGTGACATGATTACACCGACGCGAGTGTCAAAAAATAGCCCGGGCCACATGTACGCAGATGCGCGCTCGATTTTATTTTCCGCGCAAAACAAACAAATCATTTCCAAAGCCCCTCGCGATAGATTAAAACAAAAATAGAATTCCTTAATATGGCGGCGAGGTTCGGGCCTCCCTGACGCAGCCGGCCCGACGGGGGGGAAAAAAGGCGATATTATTAGAAAGAACGAGAGCGCCAGTCGTTCAGCCAAGAGACTAAGACATTTCCCTGCTCTAGGATGCGGGTAAGTGAGCCTCAACTGACCAGAAATGATTTGCCTCTGTCTGTTAGACACGTAATGGACTCATTTAACTAGTCAAATTAGGAGCCAGCGAGATGCCGCGCGCTTCATTTACAGGGTTCCAATGGGCGCCGCCGTACATTCACGTCAGGACTGATTTTCCCTGCAAATTAATGTTTTTATTGTCTTACTAAAGAAAACAAGGAGATATTAGGCCACACACACACACACACACTCAATAACCTCCATTCGCATCCATTGTATGTATTTATTTATTTATTCACGTTTGGGTCGTTTCGGCGCTAGGTCGGGGGATCTCGAAGCGCGTACATTGCTTTTGACGTTCCGACGCAGTAACATGCTAAGGCTGTTTGCCGACAGGCTTCAATGATGTATTATCCCAATGAACCGAGCACCGTCCGCGCCGCCACTGGTAACAGATCACCACCATCTAGAGGCCGAGTCGAGGTACTGCGGCTGGAGGCAGAAGCTCTCCTCGCCTTGTAGGACCGAATGATTGTTTCTCGTTGCAAAAAAAAGACCAAAAAAAAAGGAGAGGAAGGAAAGAGTTTACGGAGGAAGAGGGATATTTTGTGGTCGCACTACGGGATTACCGACCCGGCTTAACGTCCGCGAGGCAATCAGCGTGTGTTTTTTTGTGTGTTTTTTTTTTTGGGTATGTACAGTAAAGCAAAAAAAGAAACACAAGAAATCCGGCCAAGATGAGGTTTTGGGACGACGTGACTGACAGCTACTTAGCCCGAGCAGCTCCAGCGCTCCCCCGTCCGACCTCTAAATCAAAACCAGGTGATGACGGCGAGAGGAAATAGAATATATCCACGAGGGAGGGATCAAAGCCAGTTCAGGCATATGGGAGCGCGTTAGCATGTGTGTGTGTGTGTGTGTGTGTGCGGCGGGTCGACAGGGAGGTCTGACAGCCCCGCGTTATTGATGGGAAGCAGACTCCCCTCCCCTCGCTCCGACAGAACTGCAAAGGCCGCTGGGACATGGAGTTCTCCGGTTGTTTACGCCACATCCGGCCGCTTTCGCATGCAGAGGCCGAACGCGGGGGTTCGCCTGAGCGGGAGTTGAACCGGCGACCTTTTCGTTTTGTTTTAATTGTGTTTTTTTGTGTGTTGTAAGTTTTCACACGCGAGGGTGAGGAGGCTGCTGGGAGTGTTTGGAGGGAGAATAAAAGCGGGATTGTGTGGCGTTTAATGCGTTTCTCGTGTGTGTGAAAGTAAACGCTCGATTTGTCTTGTTGCACCGATGGCTTTTTAATTTACAGATTGCAGTTGTGAATACTGTTTTTCAAAAGGAAAGATTGAGTTGACCTTTTTAAAGAAGTTGCAGAATTTCAAAACAAGGTGAATCCAAAAGTGTCAGTTTTTTAAATTTAATTATATTTAATATATACGTATAAACTAGAGGTGGACAATATTATATCAAAATGTTGATAATATTGTGAATATTGTTTTTAAGATATGTAAAGTTTGAATATTGTGTGTATCATTTTAAGTACAAATATAAAAAAAATATGCTATAAAAACAATTACGTTGTAAACTTCCCCTGAAAAAGTGATTATATTTATTTATTTATATGATATTTATGCAGTTTTCCCATTCATTTTACACTTATTAAACCTTAACTTAGACATTTAAAGACACATTTTAACACATTTCTGTTTGATTGACATATCTAACTATTATTACAATACAAAAAAATATATTAAAAAGTCGATATTTATTTTCATCAATGATACCCACCCCTAATTTACACACAAATTATAATTTTTAATTATGTTTTCCACCTCCTGTTTTAACAAAGTGTGTTTTTTTTTTTTTTTTCCGCAATAAAAATGAAATACAATCTGTAATTGAACAACTGTGAGTTAAATCAGATCAATGCCATACTGTGGAACATTCAAAACTCACAGAATAACCTCCAATCACCCCAACAGAAAAGTTACATAATGCACCTTTAAAGGGAAAAATAAAGTAAAATTGTCCAGTTCGATAAAGCAGAAACCAGAACAATCGGAGCGTCGCGTGTTTGTGACTTTGTGCTTAAACTTCATTCCCTTTTAACGGCTTTTCTCTCACGTCTGTTTCCCGGGCTACTGCAGCTGCTTGTATTTATCACAGATTACAGCTGCATTGTTTGAATTTGACTGACAGCCAGTGATATTTACGCTTACGTGCAATTGCGTATTTTCTATTTTTTTTTACTCCCCCCTTTTTCTTTTCTGATGAGGCAAACGACGACACACCGGGATCGCGCTTCACACACACACAACCCCTGCGTCGCGCACGTGTTTTCAACTTTCCGCCTCTCGATATCGTCCGTCGAGTTTGATGCCGTGTGACGGGACTTTGATTTTTTTTTTTTTAGATCTGCAAAATGCCGTTTTTTCTTCTTCTTTTTTCTTCTTTCTTTTCTGTGTTGCCCACTTCTTTCACTGCTGTGCCTTTGTGATAACCACCAGCGCCGCCGCACAGACAGATACATTTCATATGCAGCGAGAGCAGTGTCAACAAGCCACCGTCTCCGCGTGACAATGGTCGCTCGACGGTCAAAAGAATGAAATGAATATGTTTTTTTTAAAGATTAATGTGGGGAAGCGGTTTGTTTTCTTATATTAAAATGCAAAATTAGCAACTAGCACTTGGAAAGGGTGATATTGACAAAAATAGATTACTTTTTTGCGCAATTACACCTTAAAAACGCTAGCAAAGTGTGATCAAAGACTCAAACTAATTAAATATTAAGAATGATTCAGGCTTTGTAACAAGTTAGACTTATCTTAAATTGTTTCTGAATAATTATTTTATTTTTATTATTTTTTTATGTAATTATTCAGTATAAAAAGACATTTAATAGATTTGTTTAATACTGAATAATTCTTAATAACAATTAGATAATTTTGAATTGACTTGGTTCATTAAGTGTAATTTCGAAACAAAAATTCCCGTGAACGGCCTGTAAAATTGTACGCTTTTGTTATTGTTTATTATTTTGTAAATGCCAGTTTTCACAACTTTTTGAGACTTTTCTAATCCACAATTATTCGCGTTCTCGTTTTGCATAACAACTTATATATAACTTATACATTATCGCGCTTGTACGTTTCATCGCCTTTAATCTCGCTATAGTTTTGCGAGCAGAAATTGATGTTTATCCTATGTTTTATGATAATTCCGCATCTCTATCTCTAATGTTACACAATTTAAATAATGCATTATGCTCTAATTGCACCCACGGGAAGAAGTATTTTTAATAACGTACACCTGTTTTAAATAACAATGAGTTGAGCTAATTTCCCCCATCTGTAACTGAAGGCTATTTATTTAGACTTTTAATGAATGCCTAAATTATAATGTATGCATAAGTAAGATAAATAATCTCATTCAAATGGTTGCGAGGCACTGGTTAGGGACTTCATACATCACTATGTCTGCTAAATGTGAACGTATGTGCGCAAGAAGAGTTGTTTGAACCACAAAAATATGATTCTTCCGACCTAAATAAATACACATAAATTACACGAATATAGAAATAAAAGCAAAAATGTGGTTAAAATCAACGTATTAATTCTAAAACAAATAAAACGCAAGGATGTTTAGCTCAACATACTGCTCCTTACAGGTCAGAGCTGTGGAGAGGGGACCCCACTCACAGTAGAAATAGTCTTTTTTATGTTTTTTTGGCACAATTAAACACCATTAATCAAATAAACACTACCAGTCAAAAGTGTTTATTGTAATTTTTACATTTATTTCTTTATTTTCATGACTTTTTACATTGTTGATTCTCACTGAAGGCATCAAAACTATGAAAGAACACAAAAAAACGTGGGAAACAACTTTTACATTTTAGATTCTTGGCTTTGTTGTGCTGTTAACAACTTTGAGAAATCTGACTTTAAAATATAAAACATATTTCGAATTATGCAACAGTTTTTGGTGTATAATTCCACAAATCTTGCTTTGAGTATTTGATATCTCCAGTGTGTATCTACAGAAAGGAAAAAAATATGAATTTAAAAGATACGTCCATAGTTTTGAGTCGTCGTGTATGTTTAATACTGTACTGTGGAACATTCCAGACAAAGCAATACAAGCGGACACCAAACTCTTACACATGTGTTGACTTTTTACTGTGTTTCTTGTATTGTGAAAAAAACGCTATATACGTTTAATGTAGTACTATCGCTATTAAAAGTTGCGCAGTGCGACTTTAATCCTCACAATGAAATCCACTGTACAATTCTCCGGCCTCGTCTCGATCCACGCCTCATTTATTACAACACGGACCGTTCCCATCGATTCCTGTCCGACTTAAGTCTCTTATATCAGACAAAGACATTTCGTGGACGTGCGCTCGCAGCTGCCATATTGTTTTTGACCGCGCGCCTGTTACGTATTGATCAGTGTCTCGGCTGTTTATCTTGGCCGGGGCGGACACTTATGGATGTGCGCGTGTACGTGGCCTTTCACTCGGACAAAGATCACCGCCGCTCCGCGAAGCGTTCGGGGCGTGTGCGGACGTTTGGCGCATCGACGTTCGGGCCAGTGATTCCCTGTCATATTACGCTCATCGCGCCTCCCGTACAGGGCGGGAGACGCGGGGCAATTTGCCGGAGCAAGCGAGCGACTATCACTTTTTTTACAGAAGTAAGATGGACATGGTACTTGCGTGTCATAAGTAATAATGTACTTAATGTTTTAAAACTACATGTAGAAGTGCTCGCAACAGTGGGAAATGCTTGCGATCGAGAAAAAACACAGATGAACTTAGAAAGGGACAAATTTGAAAAAAAATCTGGACCAAATGGGATTCTTATTTTGGACCTTGTGTGCCTGAACTTTTCTTTTCTTAGAATGCGTTATTTTTCGTAAAACGTCCTTTCAAATTGTCCATTTAGTTTGTTCTGTGTTTCGTCTGTTCTGTTTTTATTGTAACATATATTTAAAATGTATTCATTGAGAAAAATTGTGTAAGTTTACAACATTAGAAGCCTAAAATCATGTTAAATGTACTTTTTTTTTCTTACTTCAGTACAATTTACACAAAACGAAACAAATAAGTAACATCTAGTTCTCAATTTGACATGAGCAAATATGAGAAAACTTTGGTCTCAAGGCAAGTTTTTGTTCCCCCATCAAACCTTTTTGTTCAACTTCTTCCACACCCCACCTTGAAATCCAAGTAGAATTTAGGTGTGGACCTCTAGATTGAAGATATACCCTTTGACACACGGAAGCGTATCTCGTCGCCACATCTCCTTGTCTTAAGTTTCATGCGTTTCTTTCGCGTTCCGGTTCACAATGCGCTCTAACCTTGCTGTGTTGTCGCGTGTACTTATCTCTTCTTTATATTCTAAAGAAACCATTTTGTAGCGTTAAAAACAAAAAAACAAAGAAGAATCTGGCACACAACGGCGCACGCTACATGCCAGTTAACGTTGCCAGTTGCGCCTGTTTGTTTGGGGTAATTACACAAAAGCGTTCAAAAGAAAGTGCCGATTCTACCGTCATGTTCTAGCGTCGCGTGTAATATGTTCAAAAATATCAGTGTTTTAACCTCTTTTTGTTTCCGAGGGGGGGATTCCGTATATAGAGAGTACATCCAAAAGTCTTTGAAAATGCGGCTTTTTCTGTGAGGGTGGCAGCAGCTGAGAGCGCGGTCCGAATCGCGAGCTAGCTTTAGCGTCCTGGCTCGGGCGCTCGGTCCGTCCAGAAGGCAGCGCGGTAGGACGCTAGCGAGGCGCGGTATTCTGGGACGGCTGCCCAGGGGTCCCGCATGACCCCGAGAGTTAAAAGCAAACAGCGGGAGAGAGAGACGGATGCACGGGACGGCCGCGGCGAGCCGGGCGAGAGGAGGGAGAACAGAAAGTATGTTAATTAGCTGTAGGTTTTAAACAGCGTACAGTCTCGTTTACGGTTTGAATCAGATAAAGATAAAACGGAACTAATGCAAACTCCTTACAACCTGGAAATGTTAAAAAGTCAGATTCTTGGGTCATTTCATTTAATTTGAAATGTGGTTTTATATTTCTTTTCATTTTATGTATGTCTTCATCTACAATAATGCCACAATGCAAATAAGAATATAGATTGCATTAGTGATTTCATGTTTTTTCTTGTCTTTTTAGTTTTGTATATCTGATTTTTACCACTTATTTTACCCATACAAGTCGATCTCAAGGAGCTAATTTTTTTTTCTTTTTTTTTTTTCTTAGATTTGCATAGAAACTACACTTCAGTCTAAACTCAAAACCCTCATATTCATTTTCAAGTTCGAAAAATGCTAAATTTTGGTGTCAAATCCGTGACTTGACCGTCCATAAAATGTCTTCATCTACAATAATGCCACAATGTAAATAAGAATATACATTGCATCGGTGATTTCATGTTTTTTTTTGTTTTGTATATCTGATTTTTACCACTTATTTTACCCTCACAAGTCGATCTCAAGGAGCTACATATTTTATTTTTCTTATTTTTTTTTAGAGTTGCATAGAAACTACACTTCAGTCTAAACTCAAAACCCTCATATTCATTTTCAAGGTTGGAAAATCCTGGTTTTTGGAGTCAAATCTGTGACTTGACCGTCCATAAAATCTCACTGACAAAATCATAACCAACACATTTCCCACCACTTGAATTAATAAAATAAGCAGTCATTTCTTCTCACAGTGCGTCGTAACAGAGCACACTTTCAAACGCACACAAGTCCTCGTAAACGCGAAGAGGAGAGGATTGAACTCTCTGATACGTTGGTGCGGAGCGACATGTCAGATCTCCGCTCATTGGCTTTTCCCACAATCCTTTTCTCCCTTTGCCTGGGCATAATGACGCTTAAGTAGGTAATAGTGTAAATGAAAGGTATACCCCCCCACTCCACCTCCCCCCATGTCCCGTGTCTCCAGTTCTTCCAGATGAACAAAGCACCCTTATTACAGCCCCTTGTCAGCCCACTGTCCAATCACAGTTTTCAGCATGGGGTAAATGGAGCTACGGTGCAAGTGAATGGAACCCTCTCTTTGCTTTCCCCCCTGGCGGCGTTATCCAACACATCTTGATCTCCTTTTTTCTTTTTTTTCTTCTTCTTTAAGTTTGTCGAAAATGCCTTTGTGTCGGGCGCCCTTAAAGCTGCTGTAATTTATTTGAGGCGCGCGTTCACATGACACGCACCCCTCCTTAAGTCGAGAGATATCTTGGTATTGGAGAATCTTTCAATAAATCAATGTGACTTTAAACACATTTCCCAGGCGACGCGGCTGACCTGATAAGAAGTGAACTAATCTCTTTTGAGGCTGCCGGGTAGAGAGCTTTGAACCAAATCTAGTGTGCATCTATCAGCAAGGTTATTTGTCAATGGCTGCTAATCCCAGGTAAATTTCCCCAGCTTTTTATATCACTGGTTCTCATGTCTGAAGTTTTGGCGGCCTTGGGAAAATGAAGAGAGCGAGGTTTTTGCCAGGGCCGGTTCCTGGGATGGGCAGCTCGGGTAAATGCAGAGGGATCCACTGGGCGTTAGGGGCCCCCAAATGTTTGATATTTGTTGCTTGGCTTGAAAAAAGTGCAATGTAACAGGCTGTGTTTACACTTTACTGGTTTGATTCTGGTTTAATCCTGATGTAGACTTGAATTAGTCCTGTTCTAGTCCTAGTTCTAGTCCTGGTTTAGTCACGGACAAAGTTTAGTTCCAATTTCGAGGTGGTGCACATGTGCCGGTGTGAATCATCTGCAGAAGTTGCACTGAAAGGCAGAAAGGGTTTGCGAAAGCTTTTTTAAAAATATATACATTGAATGATAAGGCTTTGCACAGTTTTTCAAACAATGATGTGACTGCAAACTGTACTCTTTGCCCTTCAGCTTGAAGAAACACAATTGTCCACAGTATTTTTCAGTCTTATTTACTACACATTCTAGATTGTGGCGTGGATATGGTTGAGTTACGATAATCAATCTTTCGAGTTTGGCGTCCCCAGGAAGCATCTTGCACCGGGCCCCCACAAAGATAGAAACGGCCTTGTTTTTACAAAACGGGAAGGGGGGGAGTGGAGTGGAGTGGAGGGGGGATGAAAGTTATGGATTTCAGCTGAGAAACAATAGAAGAAAGGTCTATTAATAATTCTTTACACATCAAAGTGGTGAGTGTTTGGGCGCATCCATCTTTTTAATAGTCTATTATGGTGCGGTACACATGCGATCTTTGGGAGAGTTCAGGACGAGCATACATCAACGTTAGTGTAAACTTATTGGAAATGTCATCCGTCACGCGTCTCCCACTCAAGGTCAAGGAGCCAAGCAAAGTCCAATCTTGGTTACATCCGCGTTATTTATGATCGGACAATTAGCAGAGAATACAAACTAATGGCTGGCAGAGAAGACGTGCCTGACGTAATGTGAAAAATAACTGGCAAAATTATTCATTGCGGTACGTTCTTCCCACCGATGCGTACTGTTTGGCGGTGTGGGATTGATTGGGGGGATAATTAGGAGTGGGAACGTTCTTCTTCTTGCTTTGAAGTGCCATATTGTCCCGTATGAAAACATCGTGAAGTCATGTGGCAAGTTTAAAGCAATTTAGACGCAAACCCCCGCAAGTTCTGGTTCGTTTAATGGTCTCCTTAGCGTCAGACGAAACCATTGCTTATCCATAGCTTTCATCGGAAGCTTCAAGAAGAATCCGAGAGAGATGTCCAAGCCACGTCTTGATGCGAAGACAAACGGGTCCCTATCTCAGCATGTGCCAAGCCATCAAAAAGACTCGATTGGCTACTTGGATGTGAGTTATTTTGTCCGTTTGGTCGAGACTGAATGACGAATCGGGCATTGTCTTGTTGGGTTTCGTCAAAGGGCGCTGCCAGGCCTTCATCAACGGCACGGCTGGCATATCCTCCACAAACCTCGTTCAAAGTTGTCATGGCTCTGTCTTTGGTCTTGATGATCCCAAGTCATGTCTGCTTCGTAGAACAGGTCAAAAGCAGACAACAAAACACCACTACGAGAAAAATTACAAGGTTTTTAGGACTTAATCTTGGAATACCGTGCAGTTTTCAAGTTGAAAAGTCAAAGAATACCACAAAACATCTGCATAGCCATGATCGTTACCTTGCTTACAGCCGCTTGTACGTGAAATAAGGTCATGTGCCACACCACGACGGGAGACTAATTGTCAGAAAGCAACAACTTGGCATAAATAAACTGTTCTCGATATTGCAGTCTAAACTATGGCGTTGTCCTCCACCGCATGTGAGCGCAACGTACATTTTCATCTCCATTTTTCTTGCCGTTATGCTTTCCGTCCCTTAAAGTATAGCCCCCGTGTCCTGCCCATGCCTCCCAATCACCCAGCGTGCAGATCATGGAAATTCTCAGCGCGTATATCTGTCATCTGTCATACTCGGCGATGAAGACTTTTGATCTCCCACTCGTCTGTTTACGTGCGGTGTCGAGGCTAAAGAGTCGTAGCCGTAAGTGCTTATGCTGGACGTAAATAGTTTGACGTGTGGCCCGGTAACAAAGTTGTACGAGTAAATAAGGAGCCAAACAACCGCGGCCGAACGGCAATTAAGTTGTGCGTCCGCGTTGTAAAGTGTTTAAAGTACGGTGATTTCTGTTCACTGTTGTTGCCCCGGTTTCCAAAGCGAGTGTGCGATTTTTTTGGGGGGGATTTGTTTGATTCCGGACAGGCGTAGGTTGAGATCAAAGTGTAAGTGTATTATTCGCAGGGATATGGGAGCGGTATGTGGAATATAAAGATCATCTGTTGTTCCAGCGTGAGGTCATCGAAGGCAGTGAAGAGCCAAGACACATGCGAGAGCTGATACCGCCGTGGAACTACCAGAGTTAATAAAAATAACACAGTGACAGAAGAGTTGGCGCGTAGTCGGAGCACCTGTGTCCGAAAGAGGAAAACATTATCACACATTTAACGGTTGGCAGAGAACGTATGGATGATGAATAACCAAATTAATATTGTTTTTTATAATGACACCGACATGTTTCTTTATAATAATTGTGGTAATGTTGTTCATGTAGTCATCTAAATACATAATCACACAACATATATTGGCAAGGCAAAATGTAGGGCATAATTAGAGTAGAAAGTAATTCAAAGTACAATGACAATTAAATAACAGACAAGAAATGATCCTTTGAAGTCATAAGAAGCCAAGATAATTTTTATTATCAAGGTTGTTTTTTTTTACATAAAATTTCAATGCGATTTATGTAAAATAAATCTGTAATGTTCAATAATCAGTCCTTAAAAAACAGATTGATTTCCCCTTGTTTTAACAGCTGAACTGGTCCATGTGAGGAAAGTGTAGGCCTCAGTGTTTGAAACGGTGAGATTTAGGCAGAAGGCGCAGACAAGTGGAGGTGGAGGGGGGGGGCCGGGGGGCTGATCTTGGAAAGGTTTCGTATATCATAATTATCCCGTTAAGTAACGGCACAGCGGCCTCCCCGAGGGAATTTGTCTTAAATGGAAGATTTGCAAGGAGAACGGGTCAGAGAGAGGGAGCGAGAGGAACGGATTCTCGTCAGCAGGAAATCCTGTTTACATTTACATAATCATATCAACACTGGCTCCTTCTCTTTCTTTAAAAACACAGACGCATGCTAATTCATGTAGCCGCCGCGCGCTCAAGGAACAAGCTGTAGCCTCAAGGCTTGACACTGTTTGTATGCTTTTATTTGTTAAAACACGGTTAGCATTGGCAAGGACACGCGCTTTAAAAGTCTGCTGCCAACATGTTTAACCTGCCTTCCATATCTGTGCTAACACTGCTATTATCTCCTCTCAAACACCAGACCCTTGATTTATTCCTTAAAAAACTTTAGCATTATTAGAAAAAAGTAAAAAAGCAAACGTGTGAAGATAAGTGTGTGATAAATCAGGCGCGGTGTGGCACGGCGCGCGGCTGTGAGTCCTAATTGAGATCTGCTCAGAGCAGGCAGCAGATGTTTGTAGCAGCAACTGTTGAATCATCAGAGACCAGCGAAAGCCTGTGAAATCATGTTAAGAAGAAACCAGGTGCTCCACTTTTTATTTCTCACTCACATTACGTACAAGCCCGAGCGATGATCGGTGCTGCGTGCAGAGCGGAGACGGTACATGTATTTGTCGGTTGTTTTCGAGGAGTCGTGACTTGTAACGTGACGACAGAAATGTGTGTCGCGTCTTATGTTTTCATTGTTGTCATTGTTGTTTTGTATGTGCTTTTTTCATTCAATCAAGTCACAAGAACCTCTCATGCAGATATTAGCCTACACTGTTTTACCTCGACCTTCAAACTTCACTGTTACCGTAACACAATCGCTTTATGGAATCTTAGCATTGATGTTTATTCTTTATTGCATCCTTCCATCCAATGGCGTACAACTGTGAGTGGGGAACCAACTCCAGATCTCAAAATGGAATCTTGATCAGGAGTATTGTGTTTTCATAGTTTGGCCGGGGTGCGACTTATACTCCAGAGCAACCTATATGTGAAATGATTTGTAATTTTCACACTGGCAGAGGGCGCTCTAGGCTCTAAGCGACTCAGAAGAGGAATCTGCACTTCCTCTTCCTCTGGAGTTTGTGGAGTTGTTTAGAAGTGACACAGAGGAAGAAGAATTCAATGGATTTAGTGATTTGGGGTAAAACTGATGCTTTGGTAAACTTGTTAGCATGTTCTTTATGCTATAGTTATCTGAATAACTGTTCATATGTTACGTTAACATACCAGACACTTACCACAGTTCTGTCTGTGCCTCATGTAGCTGAAGGTGTTAGCGTTAGCATACGTCATGTAGCTGAAGGTGTTAGCGTTAGCATACGTACACCTATTCACCATGTTCTCTCATCTGTTATTATTTTAAATTGAAACTGTTCTTGCTCTTGGATTTTATCAAATAAATTTACCCAAAAAATGCGACTTATATATGTTTTGTTCTTCTCTTTTATGCATTTTATGGCTGGTGCGACTTATACTCCGGAAAATACGGTATCTAGCTTGACATTTAACCAACTATTTGCACCCAAAAAAGTTCCGTATTTCCCCCATTTTACAATCAACCATATAATTGTCCTTCAGAACATCCACCTTTTAGAACAACAACCTCCAAACACGCTCACATGCCGCGCGCGAACATTAAGTTTTGTCGCCGAGGAGATCAATCTTAACTATCCGAAACTTGAGCTTTAACATATGGCGAGCGCCTCTACCTCTCGATAGCAAATTAATGTCGGTTACATTATCCCCCCGTCCTCCTATTGCTTCCAGTCTGCCGCAGCCCTCCACCTGGGCCTCGGGAGCCGTCTCAATCCTCACTTCCTAAACTGCTGTCAGTTATTTATCTGCTCCATCGTGGCACGTCGGAGCCTCCCCGCGGCCCCCCGGCCCGGCCCTGGGACGGTGGGAGCGGAGACAGGTTCTTTGTGGTTATAAATGACGGGTTGCGACGGCTGGGGACGCGGTGGTTGTCATTAATGCGGGTCTGAGCTGCCTGCGAAACCAAAGCTGCCGCGATTAAGCCCAATTTGGCCTCTATCGACATCGAGGTTTTGTTTATCTGCCGGCGTAGGAAAAAGTGCCCGTCCTGAGAAACGCTACACGGCAACGAGGTCGGTGCGTTTAAGGCGGGTGAGCTCGGAGTTCAGTGTTTAACGTACGTCCTGTGAGTAAACGAGGCAGCGGAGAGTTAAGAGCAAGTTAACCAATCTGATTTCATACTTTAATCCTCATATAATAAATCTCATAATAATAAATTTGTAGGGACTAGGGTTGCACAATTTGGGAAAACATATCTACCGTATTTTCCGGACTATAAGTGGCTCCGGAGTATAAGTTGCACTGGAGTATGAAATGCGGTTGCAAGTGTGAAAATAACAGATAATATCACATATAAGTCACTCCGGAGTATAAGTATAAGTATATAAGTAGAAATAAAAGTCGCACCCCGGCCAAAACTATGAAAAAAGGTGTGATTTATTTAGTTTTAATTTAAGTTTAATGATAGGATTTTGTTCAAATTTCACATTTTAGAGATTTTTAGGAGAATTGACAACATTTTAGGAGAATTGACAAAAATACTTAAATAGAACATAAATAAAGTGACAAAATAGTTACGATATTTTGTCGTTTGTGGCGGAAATTATGGCACAGAAAAAAGGCAAACTTTACGATTTACTAATTGCATCCATTCAAATTGCAATTTCAATTTGATTGCGATGAATTTTTCAGAAGTGACACAAAAAATTAAACACATTATATAATACATGCATCTGTTTCTTATTCTGAATATAAAAATAAAAGATAATTGCATATAAATAGTACTTTTGCTATTTAAATGCAGTATCTTACCTCTCAACATATTTGGCTGTATTTGAGTAAGAATTGTTCACATTTTAATTGACTTTTCCCTCAACATTAAGTTCACATTATTACTGAAAACTAAATGTCGGCTCCACCCTTTAGTTAACCTTCACGTTTTTCAATTTACAACACCCAAACCCGAGTAAAACGGGGTGTACGTTTAATCTAATGAGCAGGTTTAGAGTGGATTACATTATCGACTCCATCAGGGCGGAGCCGCTTCTTGGCCTATATATGCATCCTGCCCTATATAAAGCTCTTTCTGCAGTTACGTCCTGGTGATAACTCCATGTACCTGCTCCTTCTCCGTACTACATACTTTTCTGTCCTTTTGCCCTCTAATATTTGTACCTCTAAAGAAGAGCATAATACACCTGCTTCCAGTGACTACTGTAGGTGCCACGGAACTAACCCTAAGACATAAATAAACCAAAATATCAGTGGATTGTTTTTCATGTTTAAATATTAATACAGTGCATATTATTAGTTAGTTTGGACTATATTATCTTTGTACACCAAGATTTCTTTAATACTCTGTACTGTGTAAATCTGGACAATTGAACACTTGAATTGAAGTATATCTACCAATTTGTCTATACTACAATACTACATACTACAATACTGCATACTACTACAAACTGACTAACTACAAACTAAATAATGAACTAGCCGACTGACTAACTACTAACAAACTATTACATACTACTACTACCAAACTATTACAAACTACTACTACTTCTATTACATACTATTACATACTACTACTACTACTACTACATACTATTACATACTACTACTACTACTAACAAACTAGCTATTACATACTACTACTACTAACTAACTATTACATACTACTACTACTACTACTACTACTACTAACAAACTAACTATTACATACTACTACTACTACTACTACTACTACTAACAAACTAACTATTACATACTACTACTACTACTACTACTACTACTACTAACAAACTATTACAAACTACTACTACTTCTATTACATACTATTACATACTACTACTACTACTACATACTATTACATACTACTACTACTACTACTACTACTAACAAACTAACTATTACATACTACTACTACTACTACTACTACTACTTCTACTACTAACAAACTAGCTATTACATACTACTACTACTAACAAACTAACTATTACATACTACTACTACTACTACTACTACTAACAAACTAACTATTACATACTACTACTACTACTACTACTACTAACAAACTAGCTATTATATACTACTACTACTACTAACAAACTAACTATTACATACTACTACTACTACTAACAAACTAACTATTACATACTACTACTACTACTACTACTACTAACAAACTAACTATTACATACTACTACTACTACTACTACTACTACTCCTAGTAACAACTACACACTTTTAACTCTTGTGAATATTAGCATAAGGGCTAATACTCTTCTAAAAACGATTCAGAAAAGGTCCAGTTCTTTTGTCTTTGAGTGTTTCTTCAGTGTCTGCACTTGTTGAAATGGTCTGGTTTCAATATGTATCTTTTTCTTGGTTTCTTTTGACAACTGGCTCCGCTCCTATCGTTGATTCATTATGCTAATCTAAATATAATGTTGTTAGCATTTCCTAACGTCAGTGCGTTACAAAAACACACATTCCAGTGCGTGGCGTGCGTTTGGAGAGCAGCTGTAGAGAGAATACAAATGTCCCGGAGCCGGCCTCTGTTTGTGGGGGAAGGATGTCCACCATGTCCTTATAAGCACCAACAACGTGTGTCCAGTCTGTGTCCAGAAGATGACCTCAGCCCTTCCGCTCTGACCCTTCCCCTCCTGCTTCCTCTGAGCGCAGTGACAGACAGAAGTGTGACTGTATGAGAACTATAGGGCCCTATGACTATATGAGAACTATAGGGCCCTATGACTATATGAGAACTATAGGGCCCTATCTGAGAATATGACTATATGAGAACTATAGGGCCCTATGACTATATGAGAACTATAGGGCCCCATCTGAGAATATGACTATATGAGAACTATAGGGCCCTATCTGAGAATATGACTATATGAGAACTATAGGTCCCTATGACTATATGAGAACTATAGGGCCCCATCTGAGAATATGACTATATGAGAACTATAGGGCCCTATCTGAGAATATGACTATATGAGAACTATAGGGCCCTATCTGAGAATATGACTATATGAGAACTATAGGGCCCCATCTGAGAATATGACTATATGAGAACTATAGGGCCCTATCTGAGAATATGACTATATGAGAACTATAGGTCCCTATGACTATATGAGAACTATAGGGCCCCATCTGAGAATATGACTATATGAGAACTATAGGGCCCTATCTGAGAATATGACTATATGAGAACTATAGGTCCCTATGACTATATGAGAACTATAGGGCCCCATCTGAGAATATGACTATATGAGAACTATAGGGCCCCATCTGAGAATATGACTATATGAGAACTATAGGGCCCTATCTGAGAATATGACTATATGAGAACTATAGGGCCCTATGACTATCTGAGAACTATAGGGCCCTATGATTATATGAGAATTATATGGCCCTATGACTACATGAGAACTATATGGCCCTAGGACTAAGATAAGATAAGATAAGATAAGATATTCCTTTATTGTCCCACATGGGGAAATTTCATTGGTGCAACGCAGGTAGATACAGAGGTAGATACATGAGAACTATATGGCCCTAGGACTATATGAGAACTATAAGGCTCTATGACTAAATGAGAACTATAAGGCCCTATGACTAATAAGAACTATAAGGCTCTATGACTATATGAGAACTATAGGGCCCTATGACTATTTGAGAACTATAGGTACATGGGTAATCTAGCCTTTTAATGATTTCTCTCTATTTTTTCCTATTTTTTTCAATTTTTTTTTCATTTTGATTCTTTTTTTTCCCCTTTTATCTGGATAGTGCGTCCCGTAGGCTTTATTGACAGGGCAGTACAGTGTGAAACGGGGGGATGAGAGTGAAGGGAGGACATGTCCCGCTCAGAGTGTCCCGAGCGTTTAAAGATGTGGCCCACCCCCCCTCCTCCACATTCCATGGCCATTATGTGACATTGTAGAGGAATAAAAGGCAGTATTATGTCGCGCCCTCCGTATAAAGGCCAGAAGTGGACCCAGTTTTTTATCTGCTGAACGAATCAATCAGGATTATGTCAGCTCCAAAGAATCAGACGTCCGTCGCCGAGCAGAGGATTCAGGCGCTGCCGTGTGAGGAGGGCGGGGCTCTTCTCGACGCTTTTAATGTGAAGTTTGTTACTTCAAACTAAATCATATTCAAGTAGGAGTAAATAATATGGTGTAAAAAAAATAACCCCAAAAACAGCTGAGTACTACCCAGCTCGGTTTTAATACAGCCTTGTTCAGTTTTCATCAGTAAAAATGCCCAAAACTGTCAGATATATTTGTATGATTATTTTTGAATTTCTACTTTTGCCCAGACCCCCTTTTCCGGGACCACTCCCATCCTCACTCCCGTCCTCACTCCCATCCCGTCCTCACTCCCGTCCTCACTCCCATCCCGTCCTCACTCCCGTCCTCACTCCCATCTTCACTCCCGTCTTCCCTCCCATCTTCACTCCCGTCTTCACTCTCGTCTTCACTCCTGTCTTCCCTCCCATCTTCCCTCCCATCTTCACTCCCCTCTTCCCTCCCATCTTCCCTCCCCTCTTCCCTCCCGTCTTCCCTCCCATCTTCCCTCCCCTCTTCACTCCCCTCTTCCCTCCCCTCTTCACTCCCTTCTTCCCTCCCCTCTTCCCTCCCCTCTTCACTCCCTTCTTCCCTCCCCTCTTCACTCCCCTCTTCCCTCCCGTCTTCCCTCCCCTCTTCCCTCCCCTCTTCACTCCCTTCTTCCCTCCCGTCTTCCCTCCCCTCTTCACTCCCCTCTTCACTCCCCTCTTCCCTCCCCTCTTCACTCCCTTCTTCCCTCCCCTCTTCCCTTCCCCTCTGTGAGACGACTGGACGGCCACTAATTATCATTTCAGCACAAATGATTAGCAGATCAAACAGGGATCGAATGCCATTTCCTTCCATTATGCAGAGGAGGGTCCGAGGGGGGTTCTGGAGTGCAGAGGGGCTGGTGAGGGTGGGGTCCGAGGAGGGTTCTGGAGGGCAGAGGGGCTGGTGAGGGTGGGGTCCGAGGAGGGTTCTGGAGGGCAGAGGGGCTGGTGAGGGTGGGGTCCGAGGGGGGTTCTGGAGGGCAGAGGGGCTGGTGAGGGTGGGGTCCGAGGGGGGTTCTGGAGGGCAGAGGGGCTGGTGAGGGTGGGGTCCGAGGGGGGTTCTGGAGTGCAGAGGGGCTGGTGAGGGGGGGGGTTCTGGAGGTCATGGCTCGGCTGGTCCTGGGCACTTGATATGAGTGAGAGAGGGAGGGAGGAGAAAGGAGGAGGGAGGAAGAGAGAGAGGGAGAGAAAGAGAGAGAAAGGGGGAGGAAAGACAACCGAGATCTAGTTTTAGCAAATTTGTTTAGTGATCTATCTGTTTTTAGACCGCTGCGATTTCTTTTTTTCCTGTTTTCTTTTTTCTTTCTTGTTTATCTTCTACACATGACAAACATATGTACACGGTTGATGGGATTTAATCAAGAATATTTGTTATTGCACGAAAAAAATAATCATCTTTTTGTTTTTTTAATAGTACTTGTCAGTTTTTGCATATCTGCTCTTCATGTTTCTATTCATATTTATGGTGTTTTTACTGATATACATTGTACTCTGGATAAGTTATAACATGTGTAATCGGACATCCTTGCAGATATTCTTGCTTTACAAATAAATATAAATATAGTAGATGTGTTAAAAATGCCATGCAACAGGTTCAATGAGCTCCTATACTTGAAACTATTGCTCAACTTATTATTATGTTTAGACCAATAAGAAGAGAAGTGCTTTATTCAAAAATCTGTAACAGGACCAAAAACCTCACAATATTGACAAAACATTAAAATCAGTATCACGTTGTGTATTTACAATAGGACTGAAAGACTTTGTCATAACATTTAACTGTGAATTTTCAACGTATATTTTAATATTTTCTGTAGATTCTGTTCAAACAACGTCCAGGAACATAAACATTTGAGACAAGACAAGAAGCTACACAAACTGCTAAGCTAATTCCAGAATGAACTACAGGTTTAGCGTATAGGTTGCAGCTTTTACACATAATACGACATGATTTGATGATATTTAGTTGTACACAAAGTACTTCAATAATTCCAGGTTTGGCGATTTGCTAATTGCGACCGTCCGAACTGCGATCGCCGAACATCGACCTTTTTCCTTCCCGCTAATCCACAAAATGCAGTTCCCTTTCGCGCACAGGCGGGGGCAGCAGTGAGCGGTGAGAAAAGCTCGCGCCTCCATCACACACACACAGTGAGAGAAACAGGCCATCTCAACTGTGAGCGATGACCCGCACTCATCACCGCTAATGACCCCGCCGCTCCCAGCCCCATTTACACGCCATCCGCAACATCCCTAAAACATCGCCTCCTGTCTCCACTCTCGCTTTACCCCCGCGTCGTATTTATGTATCGGAAGGAGAGGAGGGGAGGAAAAAAAAAGGTAATAGATCAAGCACATTCCATTATTCTCTTATAAGATCATTAGCAAATATAATTAGATATGAAAGAAAGTAATTTGGAGAGGAGAGGGGAGAAAAGTGCTATCAGGCAGAGAAGACAGATTGTAGTGCGCCAGTGTTTGGGCTTAAATTGCTCGGCAGAGGTATTATCAAGCCGTGGATCTTTTAGCCTCGGAAACTGTTTTGGAGAAAAGGGAGATGGAAAGAAGAAGAAGAAGAAGAAGAAGAAGAAGAAGAAGAAGAAGAAGAAGAAGAAGAAGAAGAAGAAGAAGAAGAAGAAGAAGAAGAAGAAGAAGAAGAAGAAGAAGAAGAAGAAGAAGAAGAAGAGAAGAAAAATTTCACCTAAATTCGGCCGTCAAGACGAGAAAAATATTCATAAATTGCATTTTTTTATTGTAAAAATTCACAGTGTGTTCCCAGATTCTCAGCTAACTCACTTCTACCCTCTTCCTCTGCGCTGTTGTCCTTATAAATGATAGTTTTACACCAATCGAGCAGGTATTTGTGGAGAAAATGTTGAAAAAATTGTTGGAAATGACAGGAAGTGACATCACACCAGGGACATTCCAGTCAAAGTTTATGCAGAATTTACACAAAGAAACAACTTTTTTGACTCTCTAAACATGAATTCAACAAAATAAAGTCACTCTCATGTATTTTTATATTATGTCATCAACTACAAACAGGAAGTGAACCTAAAAATGTGCTATTCTGGGATAACATTACATTTTTTGGGGCAAAACTCTCACTCTGTCACTCTTTTCACGTACTTTCCCGGTGTCTCTTTCTTCCCCTGCACCTGAACACTCTGAACACTCTGAACACTCCGCTCTGTTTGTCTAATCGGGATCTGAAGCCGCGAGAGCACAACAACATCCCGCCGCATTCGCCACAAATGTTCCTTTTTTATCATATTCCTTCTCTTTTTTTTAATCGTGCTTTGAGGGACGGGGGTGCGAGGAGAGAGGGATGAAGAGGAAGAGGAGGGAGGAGAGGTGTTCCCGTCTTTCGTGTGAAATCGCAGGCAAAGCTAGCTATAAACATCCTGTGTTCATTAAACCTAAAAATATGTTTGTTTGTGTTCTTTTTGTTTTTTTTGAACACGTGCTCGCTTCTTTTTCGCCGACGTACGCCCGGTTCGGTCCTGTATTTACATATTTACCGTACAGTACATTTTTAGCCGTACAGTGGAACCTCGTGCTGTGCCAAGAGCGAACAAAGCGGCGCAACCGGGAGACGGTGAAAGTGTAACATGGAAATAAAGTCATGTGATCGAGCAGGAAGTGGCCGCGTGTCATCGAGGAGCAGATATTAAAGGAGACGTATATTAAAGGGGACGTGTTGTTGTGTTGAGCTGTGGCATAAGTTAGATCATCGTTTCTACATTTATGTTCGTCGTAAGCTGCAATTTTGATCGAAAACGGCTGTTTCGTTGACTTCCTGTGTAACGTTCGTTGACTTCCTGTGTTAGCTCCGCCTCCTCATGGTGGCGTTTCGCTGTAACAAGCGGCGGATTGTCACTGTACATTTTTTGTGTTTGAAGATTGGCTACGAGATGTTTTAGAATCTACGTGTGTCAGAGTCTGACTTTTTCCGCACATTCACAACTAAGTGCAGGGATGTGGGCGGAGCTAGGGGGCAGGTGAAAACAGTTATTGTCTGAGCAAGAGGTTTTTAAACTGTGAACAATAATTTGCTCAAGATAAAGTTAATTTGATTTGATTAGTGTTTGTCCTTGTTTAGAACTAGTATAACAATTGTCTAGACCTTTTTTAAACTGCTTTTAGTCATAGTTTAAATCTAGAATAGTCCAGTTTTAGACCTGGTTTAGATCTAGTGATACTCGGAGGAATTTATTTAAATTTTTTCTGTGGTAATGCCCTCCTTTGTTTTTATTAATGAGAGAAACACCATTATAATGTGATTCAAAGCTCATACAAGTTGATTTTGCATAATATATCTCATTAGAGTTACTTCTAAATGTGGTAAAATAGAAGTTTGTCACATAAAAGGCAAATGACATAAACATATTTTTACAGAAAAGTCTTAGACATGACACAAGTTGAATCTCCATCCCTTTAATCCATTTATTGTTCTTCACGAATTCTGAATCGGTCCAGTCAAATTTGTACAACAAAATCCCAAATATAATAAGAATATACTAGATCTTTCATCTTTAATTTCGATACCACACAGAAGGAAACATTTAGACAATAAACTGACATTCTCAACAAAAACGTAGTACTGTATTTTCCGGAGTATAAGTTGCACTGGAGTATAAGTCGCACCAGCCAAAAAATGCAAAATAGAGAAGAAAAAAAACATGTATAAGTCGCACTGGAGTATAAGTCGCACCAGCCAAAAATGCATAATAGAGAAGAAAAAAACATAAGTCGCACTGGAGTATGAAATGAGGTTGCAAATGTGAAAATAAGAAATAATATCACGTATAAGTCGCTCCGGAGTATAAGTATAAGTATAAATATAAGTATAAGTCGCACCCCGGCCAAAACTAATGACAAACGTGCGACTTATAGTCCAGAAAATACGGTATTTAAGTGTTTTTTGTGATTCTTTTGCCGCCCCCAGAAGTTGTACAAAAACCACACCCTTTCCTCCTCTTTCTGACACTTTAACCCATAATCCGGACACTTTGACTCTCTTTAAATAACAGCCCTCGCCCGGCTCAAT
Organism: Eucyclogobius newberryi; assembly: GCF_026437365.1. Lineage (NCBI taxonomy): Eukaryota > Metazoa > Chordata > Actinopteri > Gobiiformes > Gobiidae > Eucyclogobius > Eucyclogobius newberryi. Next base: position 8,195,563 of record NW_027316167.1, read on the forward strand.
AACCCAAACCACACGACTTGAGCGTTAGGCTTTCATTTCCCGAATATTCCAAACGTCACCGCTGCCCGAAAAGACCCCGGGCAGTATTTTTGTTGTCAGAACATAATCGCTCAGGACGCGCCGCTGCTAAAATTGTCACTTAAAACTGATCACCATCATTTGCGCCGGCCGCTGACGGAGGCGGAACAAACTGGCACCGAGCTGTGAAATGCCAGCTTCTCTTGGCACCGGGCTGTTGTGCGGCGACTGCCATTAAACGTCAGGTGTAGCCTCGGCGACCGGGGCCCGACGCTCGCTCAGAACGCTCCGGAACGCTCAGGAACGCGGCGTGGTTCTGCCTTTTCGCCCGTTTATCCGTTCTGTTGAGCGTGACACGTGTATTGAGAGTGGGTGTATCCCGGAGCGGCGCGCCCTCTCACCATATGGCGCCCGCTTCTTGCATTAGGCCTGTTGTAACTACTGTGGTGTATTCTCACAGCCGGACACTAGAGGGCAGCGTTACTCTGTGGACTGTTGCAGGATGTGGAGGGAGAAGGAGGAAAGGAACAAACCTGAGCAGAGAAGCTACAAATGGTTGATTCTTACTGATATTTTTTTTAATTTATGACATATGTGCAAATTTAGACTTTATAAAAACATTAAATACATTTTGCAATATTTGGTTTGAATATTATAAACTTCATTTTGACTCAAATTAAACCCGAGGATTGAAGAATGTCATATTTCCCTGAAAATGTCATGCTGGATATTGTCAAATTTATATATATATAAATCTTGCATGACTAGTTCAATACTTATATATTACTATGTTGATTATTCATGTATATTCAAAGTACAGCTCAGTATTTAACTCTTTATCCCACAAAAATAGTCCAAAACATTATTTTTTTTTTATTTCGGATGGTTTTATTGCACTAAAAATCTGTCTGACTTGCTGCGAGTGGGCTTACATCTCCACAAACCTGACTCGTACTTGGCCTCCTCTTTGTTTCCATGGTTATGTTTTTCCTAACGACATAAAACTAACCTTGTACATGAGATGATGCAGGTGGCTCTCCCGCTCTGCAAAGTTACACACTGTGCCTTTAAAATGACCATAACTGTTACCAAGGAAACATCCAATTTACTCAATAGATATTATATGACAGATAAATAAATATATGTGACAAGACCTTTATCTTTTTTTTTTTATCGTTTTAACAGTTCACAGTTTTCCTTGTGTGCAAACATTCTTTGCATTTGTGCTGAATTATTCCTTTTTAGAACTCATTTTCCAACATTTTATTGAACCGTCCTTTACAAACCGCCTCTCGACTCATGTCAAACGACGATAAATATGTCCCATCCAAAGAGATAAATTAATAATTAGACAAACCTGAACATTTTGTCATCTGCACTTTCAATTTAAAACACAAAAAAATCAGATAAATTAGAAACAATCCGATTTTTGTCTCCTTTTTTGCTCTAGTTTCCTCAATAACCAAAGCATTTCCCACCTTTTCAAGCTGACCCTAATTCCAACAATGCACCATAAGATCAATATATATACACACTCTATTTCTGCAAATATAAATCTCCATAAAACCCCAAAAAAAAACCTTTTCTCTTTGAACTCGTCTTCCCCTGTTCTCTGGCTCCAGCCCAACATAATTACCAGTCGATATTTTTACCTTATAGACAACAATGTCATCAAGGCGCATCAAAGTCACGAGCCATTGCAGACGAATCAGAATCGCTCAAACACATCATTCCATTCATGTGATAAATGGATTTTTTCCCCCTCTTATTTGTCTGTAAGGTGCATCTGCCGCGCTGCCCGAATGGGAAATTAAAAACTGTGAGCGGGAAGTTATGCTAAATGTACAAAGTTGGCCGGGAAATGTCTCCCCCACCGCCGCGCCAGTTGTTTGGGGAGACGGAGCCGCGTGCTTAAATAATAACATTCCAGGTGGCTTAGTTAATGAACAGTGAAAATCAAATATGGGACCCTAATCTGGAGCTCGTTACAGCAACTTTCTTTTACTGAGAAGTGGGAAACGCCCTTGGGGGAGAGCCGAGACTTTCCTGTTCTAAACCTTTTTTCCTCTTTTTTTTGTGTGCACAGAAATTATTAAACCGTATTTTATATATTTTTGGCTTTATTTATGGCGGGGAAATAAAATCGTTTGCGTTATTAATGGATGGCGGCGTAATGGGCTCATTGTTTTTCATTTTTTTGGTGTGAAGTTTGGCGTGAATTAGCACTTATTGAGTTATTTTTAATGACATGAATGTTTTATGGGGGTATTCGTCTTGAAGATGTATGCGCAGGTGCCGCGGCGCGCGAGGGGAGAGCGGGGTTTGCGGTGTCGCGTCGCTCCCTCGTGGTGGGATGTGAGTACGGCACGTTTGAGAGCGCGGCGCTGCAGAGATGAACATGTTTTTAGTGTTAACAGCAAATAAAAAGATGAATTGCAATGACTAACTTAAGTGCCATTAGTGGATTGATTTAAGTATGTCATTGTGTTTTGTATAATTGTACAATTTGGATTATTTGAATGAGTTTAAGTAGCTTTAATACATAAATAAATAGATCAATAAAGTTCACTTCACTTATAAAATGAAGTGTTGACCTTAAATAAATGCTATGTCACTGTTTTCTACTGAATTATTCTATTTTGATCAAATTCAATTAATGATGATCTCTGTCACACAATGTGATGTAAGGTAAATTCAGTGTTTGTGTTGGTTTCAGTATGTTTAAAAAAAAAAAAAAAAAAAAAGTAATAGTCCACAAAAACAAAAATAACATTTCTTTAAAAAAAGTCAAGTCAAGTTTTAAAAAAAAAAATCTAACACTATTAAAAAAAAAATCTTCTAACATAAAAAAAACGACTTAAAAAACACAACTTCCCCCCACAGTGCAAACATATTAAAATTAAATTACTATAAGAAAAAAAAAACTTGTAAAATAAAATGTTAAATTAATACAATGTCAACATTTTTCATTAGATTCAACTCATGATAATGTTAGAGACATCGGGTGACGTTATGTATTTATTTTCTCATTATTATGTCATTTTTTTGAGTAAATAGTATTTTGAGTATGACATTTGGACAAAGTCACATTACACTTTTCACTTTAACCAAATAACTTAACTCAACTTAACACGTATATACTCCACTTAAGACGTATATACTCCACTTAACACGTATATACTCCACTTAAGACGTATATACTCCACTTAACACGTATATACTCCACTTAAGACGTATATACTCCACTTAACATGTATATACTCCACTTAACACGTATATACTCCACTTAACACGTATATACTCCACTTAACACGTATATACTCCACTTAAGACGTATATACTCCACTTAACATGTATATACTCAACTTAACACGTATATACTCCACTTAAGACGTATATACTCCACTTAACATGTATATACTCAACTTAACACGTATATACTCCACTTAAGACGTATATACTCCACTTAACACGTATATACTCCACTTAACATGTATATACTCAACTTAACACGTATATACTCCACTTAACATGTATATACTCCACTTAACACGTATATACTCCACTTAACACATATATACTCCACTTAACACGTATATACTCCACTTAACACGTATATACTCCAATTAACATGTATATACTCAACTTAACACATATATACTCCACTTAACATGTATATACTCCACTTAACACGTATATACTCCACTTAAGACGTATATACTCCACTTAACACGTATATACTCCACTTAACATGTATATACTCAACTTAACACGTATATACTCCACTTAACATGTATATACTCCACTTAACACGTATATACTCCACTTAACACATATATACTCCACTTAACACGTATATACTCCACTTAACACGTATATACTCCAATTAACATGTATATACTCAACTTAACACATATATACTCCACTTAACACGTATATACTCCACTTAACACGTATATACTCCACTTAAGACGTATATACTCCACTTAACACGTATATACTCCACTTAACATGTATATACTCAACTTAACACGTATATACTCCACTTAACATGTATATACTCCACTTAACACGTATATACTCCACTTAACACATATATACTCCACTTAACACGTATATACTCCACTTAACACGTATATACTCCACTTAACACATATATACTCCACTTAACACGTATATACTCCACTTAACACGTATATACTCCAATTAACATGTATATACTCAACTTAACACATATATACTCCACTTAACACGTATATACTCCACTTAACACGTATATACTCCAATTAACATGTATATACTCAACTTAACACATATATACTCCACTTAACACGTATATACTCCACTTAACACGTATATACTCCACTTAAGACGTATATACTCCACTTAACACATATATACTCCACTTAACACGTATATACTCCACTTAACACGTATATACTCCACTTAACACGTATATACTCCACTTAACACGTATATACTCCACTTAACACGTATATACTGCACTTAACACGTATATACTCCACTTAACACATATATACTCCACTTAACACGTATATACTCCACTTAACACGTATATACTCCACTTAACACGTATATACTCCACTTAACACGTATATACTCTGTGTTTGTATTCAGTGCCAGTGCAATAACAGACTCAGAAACATGCCTCCGTGTGTATAAAAGTACATGAAAGTGCCTCCGTGTGTATAAAAGTACATGAAGGTGCCTCTGTGTGTATAAAAGTACATGAAAGTACCTCCGTGTGTATAAAAGTACATGAAAGTACCTCCGTGTGTATAAAAGTACATGAAAGTACCTCCGTGTGTATAAAAGTACATGAAAGTACCTCCGTGTGTATAAAAGTACATGAAAGTGGCTCTGTGTGTATAAAAGTACATGAAAGTGCCTCTGTGTGTATAAAAGTACATGAAAGTGGTTCAGTGTGTATAAAAGTACATGAAAGTACCTCCGTGTGTATAAAAGTACATGAAAGTACCTCCGTGTGTATAAAAGTACATGAAAGTGCCTCCGTGTGTATAAAAGTACATGAAAGTGGTTCAGTGTGTATAAAAGTACATGAAAGTACCTCCGTGTGTATAAAAGTACTTGAAAGTACCTCCGTGTGTATAAAAGTACATGAAAGTACCTCCGTGTGTATAAAAGTACATGAAAGTGCCTCAGTGTGTATACAAGTACATGAAAGTGCCTCCGTGTGTATAAAAGTACATGAAAGTGGCTCTGTGTGTATAAAAGTACATGAAAGTGGTTCAGTGTGTATAAAAGTACATGAAAGTGCCTCCGTGTGTATAAAAGTACATGAAAGTGCCTCCGTGTGTATAAAAGTACATGAAAGTGCCTCTGTGTGTATAAAAGTACATGAAAGTGGCGTTGTTGACAGTCAGAGTTATTACCCGGCGCTTTATCACGTTATTACTTCAATAACTCCCCCCCCCGTTACCGCGGCGACCCCCCCTCCGTCTGATCCACTCCCGACTCCGCCAAAGCACGTCTCAAATAACGCTGTGTTTTAATTTGGTTTTGTCAGATTCATAACGCCACTTTAAAAGAACATGACATGCAAATGTGTTCCCTGGCATTTTATTGCAAAATAATTTTCAGAGAAGTTGCTGAGGGAACGAAAGCGTGTGCGGGGGGGAGGAGTCAGGGGGTAGGGGGGGACGACTTGTGTTATTTAGTGTCCGCCGCTGTGGGAGATAATTACGCCGGCGCATTTCCCAGCCACTCTTAAAAGTTTTTATTATTAGATTATCAGATTTACGCACTTCGCTTGGCGCCCTCCGTCGAACTCGCTCGGGACACGTGCGAAGCGAGTCGAGGGCGCGGTTTGTCCACCCGAACGCCACAACACATAACGACAGTTCCTTTTCGCTCTCCATTGGCTTCCCGTTTCGTTTAGGATTTATGTTGAAATGTTACTTGTTGTTTTAATAGCTCTAAATGGCCTGGCACCTCCTTATCTGGCCCGAAACCCAAGCAGGGCTCTAAGGTCTCTAATGTCTCTTAGGTCTCTTAGGTTTCTAAGGGATCTAAGGTCTCTAAGGTCGATGGAGGCGGAGGTCGGTCAGAACTGGAGAATTACTCACCGATATGTCGCTCCAGCTCTACAGTTTGTCACACTGTCCGTAGTTTTATTAGATCATATTCAACTTGCATAACATTCTACAAAGTATTTTTTTAATGATGCAACTCGTCTTCACTAAAATACCGTATTTTCCGAAATATAAGTCACACCTTTTTTCACAGTTTTGGCCGGGGTGCGACTCATACTTATATACTTATACTGCGGAGCGACTTATATGTGATATTATTTGTTATTTTCACACTTGCAACTGCATTTCATACCCCAGTGCGACTTATATGTTTTTTTCTTCTCTATCATGCATTTTTTGGCTGGTGCAACTTATAGTCCAGAAAACACGGTATCATCACTAGCATTACGCCCTGATTAAAGGCCTGATGCTTGTACTGAAAAGCAAGATCTGAAAGCGGCTTCAAACTTTCATTTTGACACGTTTTCTCACGGAAATTTCAACCAAAACAACAAAATCCAAGTTACTACATAGTACTGCGAATTAAAATTTGACAAATTGCGCAAAAATCTGCACAATTTCAACACAACATGAAATAAAATAACACACAACAACACAAGTAAAACGCCGATGGAACTGACTATTGTCGATGTCAAACTAATCCCATCGAACCCTCGTGTTGTGGTTCTGTGTGTGTGTGTGTGTGTGTGTGTGTGGTTGTGTGTGTACATGTGTGTGTACATGTGTGTGTGTTTGGGCCCATGCTAATCGTCCTCTCTCTCTCTCATTTGGCCCTGTAGTGCATCTGTGGGGAGGAGAGGAGGACCAGCAACCCGTGGCCCAAGACCCCAACAACCACCTTAACAACAACAACAACAACAGCAGCAGCAGCAGCAGCGATCTCCCTAACAACCTCCCTAACAACAGTAACCTAGGCGACCCCGACGCCGTACACAAAGACTAACCGCCCTCGGACGCACGCGGCGGCGGACGACGGAGGTGAAGACGGAGGCCGGCGAAAGCGAAAGGAACACACTATTAGAACAAAACAAAAAAACTCGGGGGGAAAAAAAAATAGAACTTTATTTAAATCACACATACTACCGTCAAAGTCGCGCGCGGGCCGTTTCAAGGGGGAACCTTTTACGCGCCGGACCTATAGTGACTTTCTGAAGGACACTAAAAACGTAACCGCAGCTTTTTCCTTCCCCCCCAAGGTTTCGTCTCCCGTGGTTTTGGATGCCTCCCCCCCTTTTTCGTCTTTGCCGTTCTTCTTCCCACGATACGACGTTTTTTATTTCCTTTGGCACTGTTTCGATTAGCACTACGTGTATTGGACCCTTCCCCCCACCGCGAACTTTTGAAACATTCCCAGGACCCTCTTTTTCGTGAGAACGCGTCGCGAACGTAGAGGGCGATGGAAACGGCGGCGAGAAAACGGACTCGGGATCGCCGTGTCGAGTCCGAATTGAACTCGGAATGTATTGAGGAAAAAGACTTGCCGACCCGAGCTTCCGATCACCCCCTCCGTCGAAAAACGAAAAAAACGGACAGACGACAATCTGCGCTACCGGTTTTTGGAATCACGCGGTATCGCCGGCGGTAAAGGTAGCGGTAGCGGCGTTTTAGCTTTTGGCGTCGGCGCTGTTGAGATGAAGAAAAAGGACTGATCGAAACTGCCCCGAGGAGTGTACATAGAGTCAAAGATGGCCGCCATCCGCGATCCGACGTACGAAGTCTTTCACCTGTACATAGAGAGATTTACGGTAGTACAAAAGAACCAGAGAAAACAAGCATTTTGAGTGAAGAAGAAGAAGAAGAAGAAATGACAGTAGTTTACATGGCCAACAAGTATCATCGAAAAAAAAAGAATCTCGCCGTGAAAAACGTGAAAAAAACGGTTTGTTTCTTTGCCATCGCTCACGTGGAAAAGACCTCAAAGGACATTTGTAAGATACTGCCACCGTTCATTGTTGCACAGTGTTACTGACTACTGAAAACCGGTTTGGTGTTTATTTTAATTTTGCGACGGGAACGGAAAACGTCCACAAAAAAGAAAAAAAAACGGATCAAAAAACTGGAAAAATGTTGTGTATAGCCTTAGACGCGATGTCATCTGTTATCGCTTTCCACGAGAGAAAAAAAGCTACGTAGTCGTGCTAGACCTTAGGATTTTAGACTTTTGATTTTTTTTCTTTTTTTTTTTGATATGTACTGTACATTAATGCCTTCTTCCATGTATCGATCAAAAAAAATGGAAAAAAAACATGAAAAAATATGACAATCGTCTTCTGTGCTGCAAGCATATTCGCGCCCCCCGTATTTACGAGACACCGTTACGCATAGAGGGACTTCTTCTTTCAATGTTTTTATTTTTTTTCCCGTTTTTTTTTTTGGTTTTCTCCGAAGTATTTTGCACTGTGACGGTATTATAAATCCAACTTATACAGTACGAAACTAGCTAACTAACTAAACTGAAGGTGTGTGTTTGTGCGTCCCTTTGGCATCGTGAACTGTTTCAACGTCATTTTTTTGTGAGGGAAAAAAAAAAAAGAAGAAAAAAAAAAAAATCCAACGCGGCGTGTATAGTCCAAATTTTTCCACTTCTATAATATTCTATGTGGCTTTGACAAATTGTTACGCCATTCTTTTTTTTTTTCTTCGTGTGTTTGCAAATCCTCCCGATCTGCAGCCGATCCGAATTCAACGGTTTTTTGTTTTTTTTTGTCATTTTTTTTCCTGCCGTAAATATCCTATCTGATTTATATATATATAAAGACTATCTAATCATTTCCATATGCCAAGAAGGGGATTCCATCTAAAATAATAGAGTGTAATGTAACAATGTATTGGAATGTGTATGGATGTATGAGGTTCTGGAAATACGACGCTTTGACCAATCCGATCTGTCGAAGCCTTTTACGGGATTTTCAAGAGATCAAAAGGAGAATTGCGGCGAGAGTTTGTCCTTTCGCGCTCTTTTTTCCATCTCTAAACCAGCTAAAAATGAGCATTCCACTCCTCATATTATGTACAAAAGCGTCTTGTGAGCTCAACACTTTTCTGTTTTGCTGTATCCTCATGGCAGATGCTTTGTTTTGTAACTACTGAACTGTACTTATAATAAAAATAAAATGTATTCGAACTTAAAAAAAAAAAAAAGAAAGAATGGAGCTGTGGTGTGGTTCTTTTATTGTTGTTTCTTTTTCAAAATGGAAGACGTGGTGAGATAAACGTTTGGGAGACGTTATTACCCGGAGTGGATGGCGAAGCGTCGTGGCGTGTGATCGTGGAGTGGAAGAGGCGGTGAATTACGAGCGGCACCGCGCTGTCGCCCTCTGGTGCACTGATGGGTAGTGCGGGCGTGACGGGGCGTGGCAGCGTGTACTGACATACCGAGGCAGATATTCAACGGAAGCGTCACGTTCTAGACTTTCACTAGGGTCGATTACATACCGTAACTCTATGGGAGATTCACTGTTTTTGAAAGAAATATCAAAGTCTAAGCATAAGGCTTTAAAGTGCCCCCTACAGGTCAGACGAGACATTCAACTAACATGCAGTTAAGATAAATATCATTTGTGTTTTGCTAAAAGTGATTTTAAAAAATGTAATCGTGCATTTTTTAGGTTCATAATTACACTTCCTGTTTGTAATCAATGACAGTAGGAAATTACCCAGCAAACACTGGGCAAAATGTCACCTTTTTTATTGACAAAAATACATGAGAGCAACTTTTGTTGAATTTTATTTTGTTGAATTCATGTTTAAAGAGTCAAAAAAGTTGTTTCTTTGTGTGACTGTGTTATGTCACTTCCTGTCATTTTCAAAGTCTGCTCGATTGGTGTAAAACTATACACTTACAGGTATAAATACACCAAATCAAGTCAAAATTTAAAAATCGTAAAAACCTGTCATAGGCACATTAAAGTCTATATGACAGGTTATACTTCCCATTTCACGAAAATGTAGTGAACACAAATATATTTCAGATTTTTCTAAAACTGTTTGTCTATTTGTCCTGATTTGTCCCCTGTTTTCTAATGTTACTTCCTGGTTTGACAGAGCAATTATGACAAAGGCAGAGTTATACATATTATAAACAAGTAAACGAGGGATAACGTCTTGTGAAGTACACAATAGTTATGATTTAACAATAAATATTACACAATAACACCTTTATTTTGTTTAATGATAGTTTAAACTGTCAGAAAAGTGTCGGTTGACAGTAATTGTCCGTGTTTTCATTGACACGTCGCATATTGATGACATCACAGAGGGATTCTGCTTTAGAACTCAGCACTACTTCCTGTCATTTTGAACTTCTTCTTCTTTGGTGTTTTATGGCGGTTGTTATCATAAAGTGTCAAATTAACGCCACTTACAGTAGTTTTACGTCTTCAAAGTACGTGTTTTATGTTATACCGTTAGAAAAATTTGAAAAAAGAGAGAGAAAACAAAAAAAAAATACCTAACTGTTCACTTTAATTTGTCAAAATCCCTTCACAAACTGACACTTAACGGAAGTAAAACTATGATAAATATTCACCACAGGTTCTAAACCTAACTAAGTCTAAAAGGAGAAACTGTCATATAGACTTTAAAATCCTTTCAACATTCACATATCCACACTGAGAGAGAAGAAACCGTTTTTTGTTTCACGTAATTCCACAAATATGAACCATAAATCTGACAATAAACAAAGTGAAAGAGTGAAAAAGTGCTCAATGGGTTAAAAATAAAGGTAAATAAATACATAAATATGATGCACAGTAAAGCTCCAGAGGTACAAAGTTACTCACATATTGTTTGTCCTCATGCTAGACTTATAAACAAGGAAATATAAAAACAACATTATCTTTTGCATAGTGTCTTCTTCATTAAGATAAAATGAGATATAATGAAAGATTTACACATGATTCCAAAGCCAGTACTCCATGTCTACATCTGATTATTATCACTGTTTAATAAACTACTGGCCACACAGTTATTGAACGTTTTGGCACCATCTAGTGGCAGGAAATCAGATGGCAGTCGCCCGTATGTGCTGCCCTCCATGACCAGAACCAGTCACGTTCATTATACTAACATTGTACAAATTCATTCAAATGAAAAAAAAAAAAAAACATTTATTATGTATTTATTTATTATGTATTTATTTTTTATTATTATTTTATTTATTCATTATTATTTATTTATTTTAATTTTGTATTTATTATTCATTTATTTATTCACAAAAAAATAATGATACTACTAACTTGATACAAATTCATTCAAATGGAAAAAAACATGTATTATTTATTTATTTATTATGTATTTATTATTTACGTGTTTATTATGCATTCATTATTTATGTATTTATTTATTTAATTATTTATTATTTATTTATTATTTGTATTTATTTATTCACAAAAATTATAATAAAAAAATAGAAAATTGTGTAGAATATAGCTAAAATACAATCAATAAATTTCCCTTCTATTCATGATTAAAATGACACACCATTTAAATTATTTGGGTTGACTTTAACCCCTCGTCGCGTCCAGGAGCCAGGCTTACTTCACGTGTCTTCTCAAGCGTGGGAGAAATGAGCACTTTCGTGTCCTTCTGTTCGGCGTAAACGCACGGCACATCCTCCAGGGCGTGTCCTTTTTGATCCGAGGCCTCAAACAGGATGTTAAGGAAGTAAACACGGGAGCTAAAGTTCAAAGAGCTTAATGTCAGCGTGTGGCAGATCGAGCTCCAGTTAAAGTGCCCGAGCAGCGCGTGGACGTTCCATAAAGCAAGTCTCTTTCTAAGAACAACACGAGGCTTCCTACACATCAAATAACATCCGCCAGTGAAACGTTTCCTCGGCGTTTCAAAGGAGCAGAAACTTCACGCTTTGGTAGAACTCCTTCTCTTCGCTCTACGTGCTTCAGAAACACGATCCGGGGCCCCGCGAACGGGACCAGAGCTTGTGTTGATCCAACGGCGGGACCCCACAGACGGCACTGAAGAAGAGAGGACGTTAAAGAGGACTACCGTATTTTCCAGAGTATAAGTCGCACCAGCTAAAAAATGCATAACAGAAAAGAAATAAAACATATATAAGTCGCACTGGAGTATGAAATGCAGTTGCAAGTGTGAAAATAACAAATGATATCACATATAGGTCGCCCCGGAGTATAAATATAAGTATAACCAGTACCCCGGGCAAAACTATGAAAAAAGGTGCCACTTATAGTCCGGAAAATACGGTAATTACTTTGTCAAAATGCAGTTGAGGTCATTATATTTACCGCTTTAAATGTTATTACAAAAGTTATCTCGGTAGGTTTGCAGTTTCACTTCCTGATTGACCGTGACGTTGCGCTAGGAGCTGTTACCTAGCAACCGTGATGTACACTGGGCCAAAGCTTGTCTAAATTAATTATTATTTGACAATTAAAAAACTAAGTAACTTTTCAGATTGAAAATCGACTTTCGGGATTTTTAAACCATAAATTTACTATACACAATGAATAAGGGATCACTGTATGTTTATACCGTTCATTTTTCATAGTTTTGCCCGGGGTGCGACTTATACTCCAGAGCGACTTATATGTGATATTATTTGTTATTGTCACATGACAACCACAAGAGGGCACTCTAGGCTCTAAGCGACGCAGAAGAAGAATCTGCACTTCCTCTTCCTCTGGAGTTTGTGGAGTTGTTTAGAAGTGACACAGAGGAAGAAGAATTCAATGGATTTAGTGATTTGGGGTAAAACTGATGCTTTGGTAAACTTGTTAGCATGTTCTTTATGCTATAGTTATCTGAATAACTGTTCATATGTTACGTTAACATACCAGACACTTACCACAGTTCTGTCTGTGCCTCATGTAGCTGAAGGTGTTAGCGTTAGCATACGTACACCTATTCACCATGTTCTCTCATCTGTTATTATTTTAAACTGTATTTCAAGATGAAATGTCTGTTCTTGGTCTTGGATTTTTATCAAATACATTTCCCGCCAAAAATGTGACTTATACTCCAGTGCGACTTATACATGTTATTTTTCTTCTTTATTATGCATTTTTTGGCTCCAAAGCGACTTATACTCCAGAAAATACGATCCACAACTTTTCTTTCAACATGTTTTACTGTGTTCTACCGTAAAACTCATTTTAAGTAACAGTTTTACAGCGTGGTCCTCTCCCGGGAGGCTGCCCCGGTCGCTGCCTGACTAATTCTTAAACGGATCAGCTGCAGTGGAGCAGATGTGGGGGTCCTCGGGCCTCAGACCCCACACGCCTGGTTCTCATAAAGCTCACATCCGCACAGAGTAACCGTTTTCCCCGAGCTTTTTCGCCCGCGCGCTGACGGAGACGACGTTATGGACGGCTTCGGTCTGGATACGATTTGCGCCGCCCGGCATTTCACGCGCCCATGTGGGAACGTGCCGGAGAACACGAGGCTTTTGACCCCGCTGCGCGTCGGGGGCCCCGCCAGGACCTCCCGTAAAAAAAATACATAGCGAAATGATTAGCGTGTGCGAGCGGCTAAAGTCACTCTAACATGGAAACGGAACATGAACCCGGCGTTTACGGGCGCGGTGCACTTTGTTAACCACAGGCTCCTGTGTAATTTCCACTTTGAGGATTTAGGGCTCGTGAAAACTGGTATTGCGCCAGGTTAGTCCCATTTTCCACATGTTGTTCGCAAGAAAACGCCATTTCCTGCTGTTGAAAACGACTTTGTTATCACTTGATTTGAGCTCTAAATTGCTAGTTAAAAAGGGAAATGTATTGAATGTTGGTCTCTCATGATAAAAACAGCTGTAATTAAGCTACAGTTGAGAATCCTTCACCTGAAATGTTACACAGTGCACGCAGAACTAAAACAATGGTGGATAAGGGCAAAAATGTAATATATTCTTGATTTATTGGTGTTAAAAACAGGCATTACCCGATTTTTTTTGGTAAAAACTCACATACACTTTAAATTGACTAGAAAATCATTTAAAACTGTCATATACACTTTAAATTTACTAGAAAATCATTTAAAACTGTCATTTACACTTTAAATTTACTAGAAAATCATTTAAAACTGTCATTTACACTTTAAATTTACTAGAAAATCATTTAAAACTGTCATATACACTTCAAATTTACTAGAAAATCATTTAAAACTGTCATTTACACTTTAAATTTACTAGAAAATCATTTAAAACTGTCATATACACTTCAAATTTACTAGAAAATCATTTAAAACTGTCATTTACACTTTAAACTGTCCATGAGATCATCACCAGTCTGAGTTCATCTACATGCTGCCTTGATGTGTTACCCACCAAATTTCTAAAGTCTGTGCTGAACAGTTTGTTAGCACCACTCACTCACATAGTTAACATGTCGCTTCAATCTGGAACATTCCCAATGTCTTTGAAAACTGCGGTCATAAAGCCTCTCCTAAAGAAGAGCAGTCTTGATGCCGCAGTACTGAGTCATTACCGGCCCATCTCTAATCTGCCATTTTTGGGCAAAGTCCTTGAAAAGGTTGTTTACCAACAGCTCACAGATTTCCTCTTAATAAACAACTAATTTGATGTTTTTCAGTCAGGTTTTAGACCTCATCACAGCACTGAGACTGCTCTTGTCAAGGTGACAAATGACATCCGCCTGAACACTGACACGGGCAAAGTCTTAATTCTGTTAGATCTGAGTGCTGCTTTTGACACTGTCGATCATGGGATCCTCTTACAGAGACTAGAGGACTGGGTGGGCATCACTGGCACTGCCCTAAACTGGTTAAGGTCCTATCTGGAAGACAGGAAGTACTTTGTTGAAATTGGTAGCTGTGTCTCAGACCACATGACCCTGACCTGTGGAGTGCCCCAAGGGTCAGTCCTGGGTCCCCTTCTGTTCAATCTCTACATACTGCCGTTGGGTCAGTTGATACGCAGTGAAAATGTGTCCTATCACAATTATGCAGACAACACTCAGATCTATGTTTCACTATCGGCAGGTGAATATGGACCAGTAGATTCACTCTGTCACTGCATCCAACAGATCAGTTTGTGGATGCAAAACAACTTTCTCCAGCTGAACTCAGACAAGACTGAAATAATCGTTTTTGGCCCACAGAAACAAAGAGAAAGTGTTAGTAGTCACCTCCAGAGTCTCGCTCTAAAACCTACAAACCAAATTAGAAATCTGGGGGTAATAATGGACTCAGACTTGAACTTTAATAGCCACGTCAAATCAATAACATCAGCAGCTTTTTACCATCTAAAAAACATTGCCAAAATCAAAAATATAGTGTCAAAACCAGATTTAGAGAGACTTATCCATGCGTTTGTCTCCAGTAGATTAGACTACTGTAACGGCCTGCTCACTGGCCTCTCCAAACGAGCTGTAAAACAGCTGCAGTACATCCAGAACGCTGCTGCTCGGGTCCTGACTAGAACCAGGAAGTACCATCACATTAGTCCTGTTCTCAGGTCTCTGCACTGGCTCCCTGTTGCTCAGAGAATAGACTTTAAAGCAGCTCTGCTTGTGTACAAGTCTCTCCATGGCCTAGCACCAAAGTACATCTTGGATATGTTAGTGCCATATGAACCATCTCGGACTCTGAGGACCTCAGGGACCGGCCTCCTGCTGGTGCCCAGAGTCAGGACAAAACATGGGGAATCTGCGTTTCAGTTTTTTGCAGCTAAAATCTGGAACAGTCTTCCTGAAGATGTGAGACAGGCTTCTACTCTGACAATGTTCAAATCTAAGCTAAAAACAGTTTTGTTTAGCTGCGCATATGACTGAAAGGATTTTTTCTTTGCACTCTTCTCTTTTGTTTGTGATTTTATTAGTTTAGAAAATCAGTTGGATTGATAATTTTTAATTTAGTTAATTTTATTGTATTTCTGTAATTTATTTGTGATTTGAATGCATTTTTCCTGCTGTGTGAAGCACTTTGAATTGCCTTGTGTATGAAATGTGCTCTACAAATAAACTTGCCTTGCCTTTAAATTTACTAGAAAATCATTTAAAACTGTCATTTACACTTTAAATTTACTAGAAAATCATTTAAAACTGTCATATACACTTTAAATTTACTAGAAAATCATTTAAAACTGTCATATACACTTTAAATTTACTAGAAAATCATTTAAAACTGTCATATACACTTCAAATTTACTAGAAAATCATTTAAAACTGTCATATACACTTTAAATTTACTAGAAAATCATTTAAAACTGTCATATACACTTTAAATTTACTAGAAAATCATTTAAAACTGTCATTTACACTTTAAATTTACAGGTAAAAAACAGTTGCTAGATTTAACATCAGATTAATGTTACTATGAAAAAACATTAACAAAGTAATTTAAAGTTTTAAAAAGATGACAGTAAAAAGCAAATAATAATTGTTTTGTGGAAAAAACGTGAACAAAAATGGTCCAAAAGTTGAATTATGAGCAGGAAAAAAGAAGATTGAGCAAATTAAAAAAAGACCAAATGTTCTTATAAAACTTCCACAATTTACAAAAACAACACACAATATTTCTGAACATTAACTATTAAAAATCAGGCGCCAGAAACAGGACAGTTTTAAAAAACGTATGGAAAGTCTGTATTACCCAAATATATTTATCATTTACTCATTTGTTCAGCGCGCACCGTGTAATACTCGTGGTCTGTGTAATATTCATAAACATCATAGTTTGAGTAATGTTCATAGTTTGTGGCCTGTTTCTGCATTTATTCCTTCACTTTTCAGTCTTAGAAATGAAATAGATTATAATACAAAAGTTGGACTACAGTACTGTATTTACTCAATCAAATTCTTCTTTTCCTTTTTAAAATTAAGTTGTTTTATATATTTAAACTTTTGTAATAAATTATAAAAAAATCATCAATTCAGAATTGCTAATTTTTTAGGTTTATAATGTCACTTCCTGTTTGTAATTGATGACATCACACTGAGAAATTACCCAGCAACCACTGGACAAAAACTCACCGCACAATTGATTTTATTTGACAGATGAAAATACATGAGACTTTATTTAGTTGAATTAGGTTTGGAATGTCAAAAAAAGCTGTTTATTTTGTGTAATTTATTCATAAACTCCTGCAATAACACTTCCTGTCATTTTCAACAGAATTTTCAACATTTTCTCCACAAATACCCACTTGATTGTTGTGAAACTATGATTTACACGTATAAATAAAACTAAACAAGTCAAAATTAGACAAAATTTGACCCTGCATACAGTCACACACACGCTTCTAATAAAGACATTATTTATATTTGTTATTTTCACACTTTTAACTGCATTTCATACTCCAGTGCGACTTATATATGTTTTTTTCTTCTTTATTATGCATTTTTTTGCTGGTGCGACTTATACTCCAGTACGACTTTACTCCAGTACGACTTTACTCCAGTACGACTTATACTCCAGTACGACTTTACTCCAGTACGACTTATACTCCAGTACGACTTTACTCCAGTACGACTTTACTCCAGTACGACTTTACTCCAGTACGACTTATACTCCAGTACGACTTTACTCCAGTACGACTTTACTCCAGTACGACTTTACTCCAGTACGACTTATACTCCAGTACGACTTTACTCCAGTACGACTTATACTCCAGTACGACTTTACTCCAGTACGACTTTACTCCAGTACGACTTATACTCCAGTACGACTTTACTCCAGTACGACTTATACTCCAGTACGACTTTACTCCAGTACGACTTTACTCCAGTACGACTTTACTCCAGTACGACTTATACTCCAGTACGACTTTACTCCAGTACGACTTATACTCCAGTACGACTTTACTCCAGTACGACTTTACTCCAGTACGACTTATACTCCAGTACGACTTTACTCCAGTACGACTTATACTCCAGTACGACTTTACTCCAGTACGACTTTACTCCAGTACGACTCCTCCCTCTTCCCCTCTTCCCCTCTTCTCCTCCCTCTTCCCTTCTTCCCCTCTTCTCCTCCCTCTTCCCCTCTTCTCTTCCCCTCTTCCCCTCTTCTCCTCCCTCTTCCCCTCTTCTCCTCCCTCTTCCCTTCTTCCCCTCTTCCCCTCTTCCCCTCTTCTCCTCCCTCTTCCCCTCTTCTCCTCCCTCTTCCCCTCTTCTCCTCCCTCTTCCCCTCTCCCCCTCTTCTCCTCCCTCTTCCCCTCTTCTCTGCACTTAACATGTCCACCTCCACCTCCAGAACCTCCAGAACATCACACTCTACAAACATGTGCGCTTACGACACAAACCCGTTGCTTTGTCTGCACATATCTGCTCACATGACACCAGCTCATCCTTCATCCCTCCTTCCATCCCTCCTTCCATCCTTCCTTCCCATCTCTCCTTCCCTCACACACTAAACCAATCCCAACATTAGAATCCACCACTTTCTCTCGTGATGAACACAGCTCTTTGCCCTTCATTTAACTCTCTCTCTCTCTCTCTCATTTACTCTTCCTCTTCCTCCCTCTTTCCCTCTCCTCAGTATCCATTTCCTCTCGTTCCCCCCTCCTCCTCCGTCTTGCGTAATTGTCTCGCGCGCCTTTTGGATGGCTGCGGCACTGCGCCAGCGTCGGGTTGGTCGCCGGGCAGATGGTGACCCGCGCGTGAACCCGTCTTTCTGCTCATTTGTTCAGCTGCTTCTAATTTCACCTGCTTCTTTCTTTCTCTCTCTTTTTTTTTTTTTTTTTACATTAGAGAGGCAGAGGGAGTGGTGCAGTGGCGCGGGTCGGACACTAGAGGGCGCAGCAGGCCAGGTTATGAGGCAATCGGAGGGTTTCGCAGCTTGTGCAGAGCGGTTGTTTTTAGGGGTGTTCGTACTTTTGTGAGGAATAATGATGAAGAAAGAGCAATAAATGGAATGTACTGTATATTTGGAATCAATATAACAGCCGTCCATAAAAAAAAAAAAAAAAAAAAAATAAAAAAAAAAGGGAAAACATGTGTTGAAATACTATAAATGGGTGATGAATGTTGCTTAACACGTTTGCAGAATTAAATTAAATAAATACAATTATTTGTGCTCAGATCTGATTTTTTTTATTTTTTTTATTTTGTAAAGTGTAGTCATAGATTTTATTTAGTATTATTAATTCATTGAGTCCATATTTAGACTGTTTATCCTATTGATCTGAAGTTATTATTTGACTTTTTTAATCAATCGTTTTAAATGTCTGGTTCAAACAGTGGGAAATACGTATTTATTGTGGGATATACATATTTATTGTGGGATATACGTATTTATTGTGGTATATACGTATTTATTGTGGTATATATGTATTTATTGTGGGATATACGTATTGATTGTGGTATATACGTATTTATTTATTGTGGGATGTATACGTATTTATTGTGGTATATACGTATTTATTGTGGTATATATGTATTTATTGTGGTATATACGTATTTATTGTGGTATATATACGTATTTATTGTGGGATATACGTATTTATTGTGGTATATACGTATTTATTTATTGTGGGATGTATACGTATTTATTGTGGTATATACGTATTTATTGTGGTATATATGTATTTATTGTGGGATATACGTATTTATTGTGGTATATATACGTATTTATTGTGGGATATACGTATTTATTGTGGGATATACGTATTTATTGTGGTATATACGTATTTATTGTGGTATATATGTATTTATTGTGGGATATACGTATTTATTGTGGGATATACGTATTTATTGTGGGATATACGTATTTATTGTGCGTTTTTTGGAATTGCCTGCAGTTCGTGGCTTTCACAC